>NW_027176783.1:592500-605000 GCF_023349555.1 Cebidichthys violaceus
ATGTACCTGTGAGGTGTAGTACAGTATAAAGTACAATATGTACCTCTGGGGTGTAGTACAGTATAAAGTACAATATGTACCTCTGAGATGTAATACAGTGTAAAGTACAATATGTACCTCTGAGGTGTAGTACAGTATAAAGTACTATATGTACCTCTGAGATGTAATACAGTGTAAAGTACAATATGTACCTCTGAGGTGTAGTACAGTATAAAGTACTATATGTACCTCTGAGGTG
The DNA here is from genome assembly GCF_023349555.1 of Cebidichthys violaceus. Classification (NCBI taxonomy): domain Eukaryota; kingdom Metazoa; phylum Chordata; class Actinopteri; order Perciformes; family Stichaeidae; genus Cebidichthys; species Cebidichthys violaceus. The sequence continues at coordinate 592,739 of NW_027176783.1, forward strand.
TAGTACAGTATGAAGTACTATATGTACCTCTGAGGTGTAGTACAGTATAAAGTACAACATGTACCTCATAATTCAGACGGTCCTCACTGTGATGGTTTAAAGCTGAGACCCCACAAAGATAGCAAAACAAGTATAGTAATTATAGTTGTGTTTTTTTATTTTGGACAACTGGGTTAAAGGATGTTTGTGGTTATATTATTATGTTATTATGTTATTATATGATTATATTATTTAGACTAGTGGACAAACACTGAAACACAAGTTCACATACTTCCTGCTTGCTGTGTAACGAGTTGCTAAGCTACGTTAGCTTCGTATCCGTGTCCTGATCGCGTCGTCTCTCGTCCCGTTAGAGACGCCTTCGTCCTGGCTCTCATCAACAGCGGGACCAGCTTCTTTGCTGGTTTCGTTGTGTTTTCTATTCTGGGCTTCATGGCTGCTGAACAGGGAGTCGACATCTCGCAGGTCGCAGAGACAGGTAACGAGTTCTGTTCTTTAGAACGTTGTGGTTCTTTGTTCTTCAGCAGCTGATCCATTCATCAGACAAGATATTCATATGATTTATCATCTCAAGATACTAATATGTACAGTTATTAGTTACTATTCTGTATTTAAACCAGAATCATCAGCCTGAACTCTTACAAATACAAGTTTACTGGAGTACTTCTACTCCACTACATTTACTATGACTGTACTTTACTGCTTTGATTTTACACATAAGCATCTCATGAATAATTACTTATTATTATTATTATTGTACCGTATATTAAAGGAGCTGCAACTGTGTGTTCAGTTGTGTGATGATTGCAGTAACTTCTTAAAAAACTGTAATACTTACTGTTGTAATACTTTTACTGAAGTATACTTTTACTGAAGTATACTTTTACTGAAGTATACTTTTACTTGTATTTTTACCCCGTTGCTCTTGCTTTATTAGTAAAATATCTTCTTGTTTATTCGTGTTAAAACCAGCTTCACGTCAGTCTGGTGTGTATGTGTGTGTATGTGTGTGTGTGTGTGTGTGTGTGTGTGTGTGTGTGTGTGTGTGTGTGTGTCAGCCAACTGTATGTTTATTATTAGATTTGGATCACATGACATCACAAACTGTTATATTTAGCGTCACACTGACTGATTCTGTCCTCGTTCATTCCACCATGTTTGTGAGATATTATGAATATGAATATAAACTGTGTACATCAGAGTGTGTGTGTGTGTGTGTGTGTGTGTGTGTGTGTGTGTGTGTGAGTGAGGATGTGAATCTTTTTATTTTAATCTCGCTGCAAACAGAACAAAAGCAAATCCAATTTAGTCTGACACGTTTAAAGTATTAGCATCACTGTGTGTGTGTGTGTGTGTGTGTGTGTGTGTGTGTGTGTGTGTGTGTGTGTGTGTGTGTGTGCAGTACTAACTGAAGGGTTATTTAAAGCTCTTTCACCTCATGACATGTGACTCATCTTTATGGATGTTGAAACGCACCTTTAATCAGTTTGATCCTCAGTGAACGAGGAGGAGGAGCTGCTCTCAGCTGATTGGACGCCCCACCTGTCAATCAACACGATAAACAAACTCCTCTGTAAAGTCTTAAAGGGCCGGTCTGTGAAGCTTTAAGTGGAGACGTCGGGTTCATCTGACGCTCACAATATGACAGCATCAAGCAAAACAATCAAAACAATGCTACATTCATTCATTCATTCATTCATTCATTCACCAGTTTTACTTTTATTAAAATTAATTTAAACTTTCAAAAATATTGCAAAAAAATTGCGAAATAAAATGTGAGGGGGCAGAAAACCAAAATAAAATCTGAACACTATGGTTTAATTGTGACCCTCTGTTTGAATGGAGACCTTTACTCAGCAGTGAAACAAACTGTTCTTATTATTATTGTGTTCTTATTATTGTGTTATTATTGTCTTATTATTATTGTCTTATTATTATTGTGTTCTTATTATTGTCTTATTATTATTGTGTTCTTATTGTCTTATTATTATTGTCTTATTATTATTGTGTTCTTATTATTGTGTTGTTATTGTCTTATTATTATTGTCTTATTATTATTGTGTTCTTATTATTGTGTTCTTATTATTGTGTTATTATTGTCTTATTATTATTGTCTTATTATTATTGTCTTATTATTATTGTGTTCTTATTATTGTGTTCTTATTATTGTGTTATTATTGTCTTATTATTATTGTCTTATTATTATTATTATTGTCTTATTATTATTGTCTTATTATTATTGTCTTATTATTATTGTCTTATTATTATTCTTATTATTGTCTTATTATTATTGTCTTATTATTATTCTTATTATTGTCTTATTATTATTGTCTTATTATTATTGTCTTATTATTATTGTCTTATTATTGTTAACCCATCGGGTGCTGCAGGTCCTGGTCTGGCCTTCATCGCGTACCCGAAGGCCGTCAGTCTGATGCCGGTGGCTCCTCTCTGGGCGGCGCTCTTCTTCTTCATGCTGCTGCTGCTCGGACTCGACAGTCAGGTGATCAATAACGCGTCTCGCAGTGACATCATCATCATGCGACGCAGCCCCTGACGGTGCATTCACTGAAGCGCGGATATTAGAGATTTCAGCTGAATTTGATCATTATAGAGTGATGGGACTGGGATCAGTATTTATTAAAATATATATTACATGTGAATGAATATGGTTTTTAACATTGTTTTATTATCTCAGTTCGTCGGGGTGGAGGGTTTCGTTACTGGGATGCTGGATCTGTTGCCGGTGAAACACAACTATCGCTACAAAAGGGAGATCTCCGTGGCGATATGCTGCTTCCTGTGCTTCATCATCGACCTCTCCATGGTGACGCAGGTCAGTCCCACATTCTGACTGAACATGTACGTGGAGCTCCTCCCACATTCTGACTGACGTGGAGCTCCTCCCACATTCTGACTGACGTGTACGTGGAGCTCCTCCCACATTCTGACTGACGTGTATGTGGAGCTTCTCCCACATTCTGACTGAACGTGTACGTGAGGTACCTCCCACATTCTGACTGAACGTGTACGTGGAGCTCCTCCCACATTCTGACTGAACGTGTACGTGGAGCTCCGCCCACTGAGCTCAGTTTGGTTAAAGTGACGTGTTGATTCATTAAACTCTGAGCTGTCTCTCTGCAGGCGGGGATGTACGTCTTCCAATTGTTTGACTACTATTCGGCCAGTGGAATGACTCTGTTGTGGCAAGCATTCTGGGAATGCATAGTAGTTGCCTGGGTCTACGGTATGCAACACACACACACACACACACACACACACACACACACACACACACACACACACACACACACAGTGTAGTGTTTCATGGGCTGCTGTATGTCAGCAGAGTATCTGATCTGAAAATAGGCGTGTGAATAGTTATGTTCTATGATGTTACGGTGAAAAAGGTCACAGTTCAGTCTGTATAATTTCTATTATGACTTATTACGTTTTCATGACTCTAATGACATACTATGAGTTATCTTTACCTTTTTGATGACATACTACACCATGATATTTGTCTTTACATTAAAGAACATAGTTAACATGACGAACTTCACTCCGTAAATAAAAGGACATTCTATTCTATGACTCTTTTAACATTTAACTGTTACACTGAACTACACTAAGACAATGGTTTCATGTAAACTCTTACTTATTTTGACATCTTTGTGACATACTATACTATGATATTTTATTACCAACTCTACTTTGACCTTTTTAAGATGTGTTCTCCATACAATAAGATTTATTTTTACATTTTTATGACATACCCTACTAAGTGACATTAAGTATGTCAAATAAAGTCATAAAAAGTCATAGTACAGTATGTCGTAATATCATAAAAAGTCAAATACATAAAAAACGCAACTCGGTAAATATCCAGTCACTTTAGTCATTTTATTTAATACATTCCATGTTTTTGCTAAAGATTATGATTTCACAACAAACAAAATACAAACAACAACATGAAATATTACAGAAACACATTCATGAACCATCGACAGGGCAGAAACGAGTCATGTTATAGTATGTACAAACAGTCATAGTATACTTAGTCAAAAGCAATCATTAAAAGTATTAGTACAGTACGTTGAAAAGAGTCACAGTATATAGTATATAGTAACTATATATTATATATGTATGTATGTATTTCTATATATATGTAGTAAAGTCAAAGTGTTCATGTTTTAAATACACAGTATGCAACAGTCAGCCATGATATTAATATTAATATTTCTGTTTCAGGTGCTGACCGCTTCATGGACGACGTGGCTCGTATGATTGGCTACCGGCCTTTCCCCTGGATGAAGTGGTGCTGGTCCTTCATCACCCCGTGTGTCTGCATGGTGAGACTGTACACACGCTGAGAATCAAAAGTACAAATACATAATCATACATTACATAACATATCTCCTCTGCAGGGCATCTTCCTGTTCCACCTGGTGAACTACAAGCCGCTGACCTACAACAACGTGTACGTGTACCCGTGGTGGGGGGAGGTGATCGGCTGGTGCATGGCTCTGTCCTCCATGCTCTGCATCCCCGTCAGCCTTCTCTACAAACTCTTCAGGGCCAAGGGGACATTCAAAGAGGTCAGTGGGGACAGACACAGAGACAGACAAAGAGACAAACACAGAGACAAACACAGAGACAAAGAGACAAACACAGAGACAAACAAAGAGACAGTGAGACACAGAGACAAACAAAGAGTCAAACACAGAGACAAAGAGACAAACACAGACAGACAAAGACAAACAAAGAGACATACAAAGAGACATGCACAGAGACACAGAGACAAACAAAGAAACAAACACAGAGACAAAGAGACAAACAAAGAGACAAACACAGAGACAAAGAGACAAACAAAGAGTCAAACAAAGAGACAGACAAAGAGACAAACAGTGACTGAAAAAACACAGAAGTACTCAGATCCTTTACTGTAGTAAAAGTACTAATACCAAACTGTTCAAAACATTCAAAATATAACTGATATTGATTATTTATTGATCCTCAGCAGAACATTGATTTGCTCCACATTCTGTAGTAATACACTGACTATGAAGAAGAACCTCATACAAATACACCGTCCCTTTAAGTAAAAGATCTGAGTACTTGTTCCTCCTCTGGATCGGCTGCACTGATTGGTGGGTTAGTGTCTCTTTAACATCCCGTCTCACCTGTCTGTCCTCCCGTCTGTCCTCCTGTCTGTGTGTTGCAGCGCTGGGCTCACCTGACCACTCCGGTGTGGGGGGCCCATCACCTGGAGTACATGGCTCCCGACATCAAGTCCCTGAGCTCGCTGTCCGCCGGTGCAGATGACAACAAGGTCATCATCTTTGAGAGCGTCATGTAGGCGGGGCTTAGGACCTTCAGAGGGACCCGTTGATTGGCTGCCTCCCCCGTCCTCACCAGGCCACCTGCCGTGTTTACAGACCTGAAGAAGAAGAAGAAGAAGAAGAAGAAGAAGAAGAAGAAGAAGAAGAAGAAGAAGAAGAAGAAGAAAAAGAAGAAGAATGACGCCGCTCCTCCGGGAGGTTTTATATCCAGATTCTAACCAGCAGATCTCTGGGTTCTTTGCCTGTAAAGGGTTTCCACTCCTCTGCTCCTCAAGGCGGAATTTTAAAAAAAAATATTATTCTCTTTGAATATTTTAAGGATCAAATGATAACTTTTTTCACAAAACATTGGAGCTGAAGAAGGTTGAGTTAAAAAAAAACGAAAAAAAAACAATGCTGAATGAAGCTCCATGAAGAGAATCAATGCAATGTAGTCTTTGTGACACACACACACACACACACACACACACACACACACACACACACACACACACACACACACACACACACACACACACACTCACATTAAACATCAACACAGTGACTCGGTGCTCCAGTCAAACCGTGTGTGTGTGTGTGTGTGTGTGTGTGTATGATGGCTGTTTATTCAGACACAGTTGTAGACGTCTGACCCCACAAAACTGTCGGCGGTCGTTTGTGTCGTAACAGGAAACTTAAAAACTCTTCAGTTCTTCGGTCAAACGTCCGGCGGGAAGAAAAGACGCTAAAAGTTTAGTTTAGTTGTCAATAAAGAAAAAGTCTCCGTATCAGAACTGGTTCAAATTCAATCGATCCATCAGAATTTTAGCCCTCTGAGGTTCTTGCATGTTTTTTTACGTGTTTCAAAAACTCGTCATCGTGACATCAAACTGCTGCCGAACAAACCTGCAACCAGAAGGAGCCGTGTTCCCCGTTAACCACAGAGACTTTTCTTAATGAACCCAGAACATCTGAACACCTCTCAGTGGATTGAAGATCTCCTCGGCCCTGACGAGGGCCGGTTAGTCAGCGCTAACCGGCCCTCGTCAGGTGTACAGTGACCGGCTCTAGATCGACCCGGTGGCTCCGGCTCAAATCCTTTTTTTATCCACACAAACAATTGAAAATAAAAAAAGGAATCAACAAAGAATCCAGCAAATGAGCAGAAACCATAACGGCATCGGTATCAATAAGATCATATCAAATCCCATCTGTCCGAGTGTCTTTAACTTCTTCACCTTGTTCACTGACTAAACGTTTGGCAGCAGGACTGAAGTGTAAAGAAATAAAGCAGACTTCCTGTTACGGAGCTAACCGCGGTCCCTGAACTCACCGAATCTCAGGGAGTCCTGAATGCATCACAAGACCATCTGACGGTCCAGCTCTGAGATCAGAAGGAAAAACTTCCAGTGAGAATTCGGTCATCTTAAATATATTATTATATATACTTTACTTATTGTTCCTGGAGCTTTCGACAACAACTCTTGGGCTTCGTCTGTAAAAATCCACTTTTAAATGAACAAAAAATAACAAAACAATCTCAACTCACTTACTAAACCCAGAGCTGTCAAGAAAACTAACCAACATAAAAGTAGCATTTTTGATAATCGATTAATTGGCGAACTAAAAAAAAAGAAAATTTACAGAAAGAATTTGTGACATTTGACCAATTGTATTGATCGATGATTAGATAATCTTTGATAATCATTCCTTGTAGCAAAGACTGGATTGATAACAGCAGACATTATTATTCACTAAAACAGCTGCTGCTTTATTATCATCTATAATCTGCTGGGTCGGACCTTTAACCTCCTGGTGTTTACGGGTCGACTGACGTGCCAAACGGAGCGGTACTGATCCCAGACCAGCTGCTCAGGCTGCCTGTTCACTCTTCTTCCTCTTCTTCTTCTCTGCCTCGTCTCATCCGTTTATCTTCAACACTGAGGTCCTCCCACCGAACGCTCTCCTCCTCAACAGAAGATAAACAGTAAAATAATAAAAGTTTAATTACAGGTTTCAAAGAAACGATTTCTTCAGGACCATCTTTAACTGTCGGACTGAAAATGACAACGATGTAATTAATAAATCTTTAATTAGCCAGAAAAAAATATCCAGATTCTGTTCAGATTCTATTTAAATGGAATTAATTAAATGAAATGTGATCTTGATCAGTTTAAGTCTTAATATAAAAACAATAACAATACAGATGGTTCTGGTCAAAAATTATTATTGATAATTTAATACATATTAATGTAAATATAATAATATCAATAATGATTATTGATATTATTATTTTGTCATTGATAATAATAATAGTAATAATTATAATTATTATAAATGTATAATTAGAATCAGTGCTGACCTGATGAGAGCAGGAGGACTCAGCCGAGCGTTGCCTTACGTCGTTGTCTTAACTCTCGAGCCAGACGGTTCTGGTTTACGTCCAACCAATCATCATCTGCAGGGGCGTGTCTACAACTATGTCTCCTAGCAACCATTCACCTGTCATGGCGGAAGAAAAAAAAAGGGAAAAGAGAAAAACATAAATTTGCACATTGTTGTACGATAATGTTGCTTTTTAAATAGCTGGAGTTTTGTTTTACATATTGTAAAATGAATCAGAGATTTATTTTATTTTGTTGAGTATGACAGATATATATATATTGATTATCTATATTTGATGCAGTATGTAATCGTGACGATGAGGATCTCCGGCTGATTGTTCACGTTTTAGTCAGTTCGAACACGAGCGACGAAGAGACGCCGACCGACTCCAGCTTCAGGCTACCTCACTTCAACCTTTCAAAATAAAACTTCTTTATGCAAATGTTTCAGCGGTGGCGACGGCGATGACCAGCAGGAGAGGATTCTGGGAAGTGTTTCTGGAAACATTTCCCTCCTCGCCTGTTTCTTGTTGCAGCTTTAAAGGTTTTCCAACACTGACGAGAGTTTAATCATCTGAACATGTGACACACAAAGATGAACATTTTAAAACCAAAAACAAATCTGTGAGACTTTTTTTGTTTCAAAAGTACGTCTCCAATTTATGAAAAGTGTTATATTTCATATATATATTTTATATTGACATGTGTTGGTGCTGTGAGGCCTTTAAATGGTGTCTAACCGGCTAATGTGAACAAGCAGCGGGGAGCGGGGCTTTTATTGTGGCGGGTTTGCTGAGGCTTCGTGTGTCCCTGAACACACCACGAAAGGGAATTTTTTCATTTTTCTTTACTTTTTTTGATTTCTAATTTTCAAAGTGCTCAAAAGTTTGAAGAGTTTTAGTTTTAGATGATTTATTTTTTTTCTCTGTGTTTTACTGAATATCAGTGCCCCCCCCCCCCCCCCCCCACACACACACACACACACATTATTATTGTTATTATTACTATTATTATTATTATTATTTCAAAGCAGGAATTAACTATTTTATCTGCATATTACATATATTTAAACTTCTCATATTCCACATCATGTCAGCTGGTGAAATAACTTAAATTTATGTTTAAAAGTGAAGATTTTAAAATAATAAAGAGTTTGTTTTTTTGTTCTGAAACAAGCAGAATAATAATAATAATGATAATAATTATAATCCAGCTGGACAGTCTACAGTAGCACAGCTACCTCAATAAGGTGAGTTGGTCCACCTGCTCCATTAAACTACAAAGATCAACACGCAGTAGAAAATAACAACTACATATCCCAGCAGTCAGTGGGAGCTTCAGATTCCAGTCAGTTAATATCAATTAAGTCTGAACATGAAAATCTGTATAAAATGATATAAATCGACTGAAAACATCAGTTTGAATCTGAATTATTATAAAAGTTGGACAGAAAGATGTGACGTTAATTAAGCGTTTAAACATCAAACTAATTCATGATGAAACTATTGTGATGATTTAAATGATTAGTGAAACTAATGAGATTATTGATCAAACGTGCCACTGATAATTAATATTTCACTAATTAAACTAACCACAGGCAGAAATGTTTAGAAGCTTTAACTCAAACTGACATTTAGGAGTCTTTTATTTTGAAAGGTCTCATCTCTGGAGCCTGGTGGGTCAGAAACGGAAAATAAACAAAAATCTGAATTTAAGACAAAGAATAATAAATAAATAAAAAAACAGTTGACAAAATGAAAATTTACCAAAATCTGATGTTTAATGTAATTTTGTCTTCGTGCTCTTCTGCCAAAAAATTGTTTCTCTCCTCAGACACGAACAAAGAATACAAACTTTACTTTGGTGACTCAAACGTTTCTTTGTGGATCCTTAAATCTGAAACTGTAAAGAACGAAATGAGTAAAGAATCCGTTTTAATTGATTCTGTCCAACAAACTTCACTCAGCTTCTTAACGATATTCAACGTTTATATTTTAGCTTCATTTTACTGAAGAAGATTATGGTTTTTAGAGACTTTTTGAAAAATAGTGTCAATGATTTTATAGCCAAAAACATTGCCAAAGTGTTTTTTAACCTCCAAAAATAAAAATAATCAAATACGGAAGATTTTGTTTTCTTTTGATCACAAGAAATTTATTCCAAGTTTTTTTTATGATAATATCTCTGGTGCTCCTGAAAAACTGAATCGTGATATTAAATAAGTTTCTGTAGTTTTTGGGGAAGCTGAGGTCAGATCATCGTGTTTGAGCTGGAAACTCCACGTCAGGAAACGAGTCCCTGAAGGTCTCGTTTAACAAAGACACGTCAGACGTGAACTAAAATACAGAAGTTATGGAAGAAGAAAAAGGTCACTCACTGATATTATACTCACTGTTTACCTCCAGCAAAGCATCATGGGAGCTGTAGTTCCACAATGTAAGAATCTTAATTTGTCAAAGAAATTAATTTTTTATTTTTTCATAATTTTATTTCCTGGCGTCTGACTTCCTGTTTGTGTTTCCGGCCCAAACTCGGTGACGTCGTTGTGATTTGTGTCTCTTCCTGTAAACCTCCGGTCTTCCATCCAGAGCTGTAGATTAGATCGATTAAAGCTGATTAGTAGATTTATTGATTCGTGTGCTAACGACACTCGGGGCTCCACGTTAACGAGTCACCAGCCAAAAAAAACAACTCTGCGACTTAGTCGATGATGTCAGAGTTAACTCTGAGCCCCGATGATGTCACCTGTGTTTCATTGACCTTTGTGATCACTGTGCTCGTCAACAGCAATAAAACTAACATCATGACAAACAGCTGATCCGTCTCCGTGGTTACTGGGTTTGTTTATTTTGTTCTTTTGTTCCGAAAGTTTGAGTCGACAGAAAAGATTCAGCAGTTTTTTATTATTATTATTAATTTATTTCTTTACTATTATTATATTTATTTATTATTATATTTATTATTATTATATTTATTGTTATATTTATTTATTATTATATTTATTCATTATTATATTTATAAGACAGAAAGTAGACAAGGACAAGAAGTAGACGAAGACACGAAGTAGACAAAGACACGAAGTAGACAAAGACAATAAGTAGACGAAGACGGGAAGTAGACGAGAACAAGAACTAGACGAGGACAAGAAGTAGACGAGAACAAGAACTCGACGAGGACGGGAAGTAGATGAGGACGGGAAGTAGACGAAGACGGGAAGTAGACGAAGACAGAACTTTGACGAAGACGGGAAGTAGACGAAGACAGAACTTTGACAAAGACGGGAAGTAGACGAAGACGGGAAGTAGATGAGGACGGGAAGTAGACAGACGGGAAGTAGACGAGGACAAGAAGTAGACAAGGACAAGAAGTAGACAAGGACGGGAAGTAGACAAAGACGGGAAGTAGACGAGGACAAGAAGTAGACGAGGACAAGAAGTAGACGAGGACGGGAAGTATACAAAAACAGGAAGTAGACAAGGACGGGAAGTAGACGAAGACGGGAAGTAGACGAAGACAGAACTTTGACGAAGACGGGAAATAGACGAGGACAAGAAGTAGACAAAGACGGGAAGTAGATGAGGATGGGAAGTAGACAAGGATAAGAGGTAGCCAAAGACAAGAAGTAGACGAGGACGGAAAGTAGACGAGGACGGGAAGTAGATGAGAACGAGAAGTAGACGAGGACAATAAGTAGACGAGGACAAGAAGTAGATGAAGACGGGAAGTAGACGAGGACAAGAAGTAGATGAAGACGGGAAGTAGACGAGGACAAGAAGTAGACGAAGACGGGAAGTAGACGAGAATAAGAAGTAGATGAGGACGAGAAGTAGATGAGGACATATGTAGACAAGAATAAGAACTAGACGAGGACAAGAAGTAGACGAGGACGGGAAGTAGACGAAGACAGAACTTTGACGAAGATGGGAAGTAGACGAGGACGGGAAGTAGACGAAGACAGGAAGTAGACGAGGACGGGAAGTAGACGATTGTTATTATTATTATTGTTTGTTTTGTTTCTTCTGTCAGAAGGGAGGAAGTGAAAGCGTGAATAATAATTTGTCTCAACATCTGGTCCACAGAGATGGGGGGGGGGGGGTTAAATGTCGGTGAAGATGAGAGACAACTGGAATCAAACCGGAAACCTTTGAGCAGAGATTCCTCTGAACACCTTTTAAACAGAACTGAACTTCTAGGAAGTCAGAAGACAGAAATACGGAGACGTGGTTGAGACCGGAGGGTCCCGGGTCGGCAGTGAAAGCTGATCCGGTGAGACGGAGCGGAGGAGGAGGACCGGTTCAGACCGGTTTCTAACGCCTGACGCTGTTCAGACCAACAGCTGCTCCACCAAGACGAGACCACGACGCTAAGTTTAGACTCCAGAGGAGTACTCACATCTACTGCAGGAAAGTACTAGTACAACAGAGTATAAATACTGTAGGAAAAGTACTAGTACAACAGATGTTGAGAGTAAAAGTACTAATACCAAAGAGTACAGTATCAGTAAGAGTACTAACATCCTCTACTGACTAAACTGTGTTCTGGAGCTTTCGATCACGT
>NW_027176783.1:610000-612500 GCF_023349555.1 Cebidichthys violaceus
GATAGATAGATAGATAGATAGAATAGATAGATAGAGAGAATAGATAGATAGATAGAGAGAGATAGAGAGAATAGATAGAGAGAGATATATAGATAGATAGAGAGAATAGATAGAGAGAGATATATAGATAGAGAGAGAGAATAGATAGAGATAGAGAGAATAGATAGAGAGAGATAGAGAGATAGAGAGAGATGGAGAGAATAGATAGATAGATAGATAGAGATAGAGAGAATAGATAGATAGATAGATAGATAGATAGATAGATAGAGAGAATAGATAGATAGATAGAGATAGAGAGATAGATCGAGATAGAGAGAGAGATAGAGAGAATAGATAGATAGAGAGAGATAGAGAGAATAGATAGAGAGAGATATATAGATAGAGAGAGAGAATAGATAGAGATAGAGAGATAGATAGAGAGATAGAGATAGAGAGAATAGATAGATAGATAGAGATAGAGAGATAGATAGAGATAGAGAGATAGATAGAGAGAGATAGAGAGAATAGATAGAGATATATTAAATATATATTTGGTCATATTTTAGTACGACGTCTACTTCCTGTTTCAGAATCCCTTCATTGTGAAGACGTTGAAGCTTCACTAAATGTTTCGTCAGGTTCTTGTGGTTTCAGATGTTTACCTGTGAACTCATCTTCACGCTACCTGCTGCTCAACAAGGAACACAGCTCTGCGTTACGTCTCTGATCACGTGAAGAAGAAAATGTGCAGAGGAGCAGAAGAAGAAGTGGTGAAGTCGGTCTGTGTTTGGTGAGCAGGTGTTCATACCAAACAGACAGCTGCTCCGCTTCTATTCTGCTGCTCTCTGATTGGCTGGCAGTGAGTCGTCCACATGACATCATGAGAGTTTAACTAACACAACTTATTAGTAGTATTAGTATTAGTATTAGTAGTATTAGTATTAGTAGTATTAGTATTAGTATTATTATAGCTAAAGCCACAATACAACTTTAGGTCTATTTTCACTTTTAAACTGTTTCCTTCATCTTGTGTTAATGATCACAGAGAGAGAGAGTGTGTGTGTGTGTGTGTGTGTGTGTGTGTGTGTGTGTGTGCGCAGCTGTCTGTGTCACTAGAAAAATATCTATCAAATATATAACAGACCCGACCAATGGCAGCAGAAGAAGAAGAAGAAGTAGTAGAAGAAGAAGTTTTCAAGTCATTAAGTTTATGGAGTTCATGCTTCTGTAAACGTATCTTTAGTCCGTATTGATATTAATAGAACCCAAAGAGCAGGAAGATCAGAAGGAGACCTTTAAGGGTTGAATAACGAGGAGGAGGTCCAGTCTGGTTCCTCTTAGATTATTTCACGTTCATCTCTTCAGCTGGTTTAACATATTAATAAACTACAGTTCCTGCTCTTACTGCATTACAATGTGTCCCATACACCCAAGCACTGTATTAATCAATGAGAATAAATTAAATCATTTATAATTAAATACATAAATATATCAACTGCACCTGTGTGTGTGTGTGACTGTGACTGTGTGTTTGAGTGTCTGTGTGTGTGTTTGAGTGTCTGTGTGTGTGTGTGTGTGTGTGTGTGTGTTTGAGTGTCTGTGTGTGTGTTTGAGTGTCTGTGTGTGTGTGTGTGTCACTGTGTGTGTCACTGTGTGTGTCACTGTGTGTGTGTGTGTGTGTCACTGTGTGTGTGTGTGTGTGTGTGTGTGTGTGTGTGTGTGTGTGTGTGTGTGTGTGTGTTTGAGTGTCTGTGTGTGTGTTTGAGTGTCTGTGTGTGTGTGTGTGTGTGTGTCACTGTGTGTGTGTGTGTGTGTGTGTCACTGTGTGTGTGTGTGTGTGTGTGTCACTGTGTGTGTGTGTGTGTGTGTCACTGTGTGTGTGTGTGTGTGTCACTGTGTGTGTGTGTGTGTGTGTGTGTGTGTGTGTGTCACTGTGTGTGTGTGTGTGTGTGTGTGTGTGTGTGTGTGTGTGTGTGTGTGTGTGTGTATCACATGCAGATGAGGCAAACTCTCCTTTTAGCACTTGGTGATCTTTTCACCCTGTACAAACAGGTCAGATTACAACAGAGAGTGTGAGTGTGTGTGTGTGTGTGTGTGTGTGTGTGTGTGTGTGTGTGTGTGTGTGTGTGTGTGTGTCTCACCTCCTGCAGCAGCTCGTTGTCCTCCATGTACTTCTTGGCGGCGCTGCTGGCTCCCTCCGCCTGCTTCTTGAAGGCCTCGTTGGAGGCCATGAGTGTGGCCTGCTGGGAGAGCAGAGTGGCGAGACGACGGAGCAGCCTGAGGACCAAACACACACAAGACCAGGGGTCAGTCCATCACCTCGTCCCTGTGCTGCAGAAGGAACAGAACTAGTCCAGAGAAGTCCTGCTCCTCTGTGGAACAGAACCACGAAGGTGTGTTTAGAGCACAGTCACGATGACGTCGCTCATTAAAGAGAAGTGTGACATCGTGGTTGAACGTTTTATTAGAGGAGAGGTTCATAATGACAACATGAAGAACAACATGTTTGTGATGAAATATC
>NW_027176783.1:617500-620000 GCF_023349555.1 Cebidichthys violaceus
GGAGCAGAGTCAGACAGAGGCAGCGAGACACCTGATTGGCTGATGGCATTTTACGCACGGGGCCAATGGAAAACTGGATATAAGTGCAATTTTTATAAAAAAGCAGCCAAGTAGAGTGAAGAGATGAATTAGTCATCATGGAGATCACACACACACACACACACACACACACACACACACACACACACACACACACACACACACACACACATGTGGTGGCAACATGGTGGCAAGTGTGAAGTCATGTTCATGTGTGAATGTACTGTAAGTGCATATATATATGTATATACATATATACATATATATATATGTATATATGTATGTATATACATATATTTACTGTATATTTATACATATTTAAATGTATATTTACTGTATAATAAATCATGAACCTCCGGTTCTTTAAAGGTCTTCAGAGCTTCACGTGTTAAAGCTGCATTCTCTCTAGTGTCCACCAGGGGGCGACTCCTCTGGTTGTATAGAAGTCTAGTCTAAAATGACTCTACTTCTCTCTTGATTTATTCCCTCAGTAAACATTGTAAACATGAGTTTATGGTCTCAATCTCTAGTTTACAGTCTTCTTCAATACAGCATGATGTTCATTTAGTACATTATGCTCCATTTAGAGTCAAACAGACCATAAAGAGAGGATGATTTAGGGGCGGGGCTACACAGTGATTGACAGGTCTCTACCAGAGACGTATACGGTGTCTCTACGTCACTCCTCCTCAGTCCAGATATGGTCACTTCCTGTTCACTGGTTGATAAAAACAAGATAAATCAAAGATGGCCTCACTCCAACGTCCACAAACCACATTTTTTAAAAGGAGTGGTCGACTCACCTGTTTACACTTCGTCCTCTGTGTTGTCTCACTCCATATTTTGGGGGGACAGTTGGATGTTAAACACAAACAGTCGGCCATGTTTTTTTTACTGTCTTCACTTCTTATTGTGGGATTTTAACGGCCGTCTGCTCCAACAGAATTATATTTCAGACGCATCGATCAGCTGAAACATTAAACCAGAGACGACTAAAGAGTGTGTGTGTGTGTGTGTGTGTGTGTGTGTGTGTGAGTGTGTGTGTGTGTGTGTGTGTGTGTGTGTGTGTGTGTTGTTATCAGTGCTGTGCAGCCCCCCTGATCCTGGCAGAGCTGAGTCGGTTCACACAGGGGGTAATGTGTCCTTCTGCTGGAGTGTGTGTGTGTGTGTGCGTGTGCGTGTGCGTGTGTGTGTGTGTGTGTGTGTGTGTGTGTGTGTGTGTGTGTGTGTTTCAGTCATGGTGCATGGATAAAACGATTAGGGAAATAAAGCCATGAGGAGAAAGAAAGGATGGACTCTGGAGAGGAGAGGAAGATGAAGAAGAAAGAGAGGAGGAAGGGAAACATGGAAAGGAAAGGAGAGGTAACAATCAGCCTAAAGTGAAGGAAAGATGTCTCTCTGTATATATGTGGGATAAGGACTTGTATATATTTGATATAGTTTCTACTCTGATTTAAATATTTAATATTTGTATATATTGAAGCTCATCAAATACGGATACTTTGTCGTCATGGTGACGTCTCTCGTTGGTTTGTGAATGTTTTGAAGCCTTCAGTTTGGTGATTTCACCATCGCCATCTTGTTTTTATCAACCAGTGAACAGGAAGTGACTGAGGAGGAGAGACGTAGAGACGCCGTATACGTCTCTGGTAGAGACCTGTCAATCACTGTGTAGCCCCGCCCCTAAATCATCCCCTCTTCATGGTCTGTTTGACTCTAAATGGAGCATAATGTACTAAATGAACATCATGCTGTATTGAAGAAGACTGTAAACTAGAGATTGAGACCATAAACTCATGTTTACAATGTTTACTGAGGGAATAAATCAAGAGAGAAGTAGAGTCATTTTAGACTAGACTTCTATACAACCAGAGGAGTCGCCCCCTGGTGGACACTAGAGAGAATGCAGCTTTAACTCATGAAGAACAGGAGAACTTTAAAGAACCGGAGGTTTGTCTTCTGGGTCAAAGCGGTCTGTTGAGTGTGTGACGTGTGAACCTTGAAACCTTGAAAAGAAAGGAAAGGTGATAAGGAATGGAAAGGAAAATAAAGTAAACAATGTAAGGAAACGTAAATAAAAGATGAAGGGAGTGAAAGGAAAGATGGTAAAGAAAGGAAACAAAATGAAGGAAAAAAGAGGAGAGGAAATGAAGGACAAGGAGACAGGAGACAAGGAGACTTGCTTCCTGATTGGTTCATCATCACAGTTAACCAACATCAGAGGGCCTTTCTCAATACCCAAGTACACAAATACGGACTTGTGTACTTTTGGAGTCTGGACTCCAAGTCCAGACTCCAAAAGTACACAAGTCCACAAGAACACAAGTACACACAAGAACACAAGAACACAAGAACACAAATACACAAGTACACAAGTACACACAAGAACACAAGTCCACAAGTCCACGAGAACACAAGAACACAAGTGCACAAGAACACAAGAACACAAATACACAAGTAC
>NW_027176783.1:625000-640000 GCF_023349555.1 Cebidichthys violaceus
TAGACCAACACTCTGAGGACCTGTCCTAAACCAACACTGTGAGGACCTGTCCTAAACCAACACTGTGAGGACCTGTCCTAGACCAACACTGTGAGGACCTGTCCTAGACCAACACTCTGAGGACCTGTCCTAAACCAACACTGTGAGGACCTGTCCTAAACCAACACTGTGAGGACCTGTCCTAAACCAACACTGTGAGGACCTGTCCTAAACCAACACTGTGAGGACCTGTCCTAGACCAACACTGTGAGGACCTGTCCTAAACCAACACTGTGAGGACCTGTCCTAGACCAACACTGTGAGGACCTGTCCTAGACCAACACTCTGAGGACCTGTCCTAAACCAACACTGTGAGGACCTGTCCTAAACCAACACTGTGAGGACCTGTCCTAAACCAACACTGTGAGGACCTGTCCTAAACCAACACTCTGAGGACCTGTCCTAAACCAACACTGTAAGGACCTGTCCTAAACCAACACTGTGAGGACCTGTCCTAGACCAACACTCTGAGGACCTGTCCTAAACCAACACTGTAAGGACCTGTCCTAAACCAACACTGTGAGGACCTGTCCTAGACCAACACTGTGAGGACCTGTCCTAGACCAACACTATAAGGACCTGTCCTAAACCAACACTGTGAGGACCTGTCCTAAACCAACACTACTACTACTACTAGTACTAGTAGTACTAGTACTACTATTAGTAGTAGTAGTACACACTCAGTTTCACCATGAAATTAACTCATAATGTTCTTCATCCAGTTCTGCTGACTCAGCCTCATCATCATTTCTGTCCCCGTGGTTGCCGTGGTGACGGCACCATGTGATCAATCGGAGAGCTGAAGCAAATCAATTGGATCCTCGTCCGTTCTGCCTAATTGATTTATTAGAAGTTCTAATGGACGCTGTCCTTAACGAGCCATTAGCTAATTGGCTGGAGGTCCGCCGATAGGACAGATGAGTGTGGGTGTGTGTGTGTGTGTGTGTGTGTGTGTGTGTGTGTGTGTGTGTGTAAGCGTGTGTGTGAGCGTGTTTGTGTGTGTGTGTGTGTGTGTGTGAGTGTGTGAGCGTGTGTGTGTGTCTCTGTGTGTGAATGTGTGTGTGTGTGTTTCTGCTCCACATTCACATAGATGACTTTAATATTCGGCCAATGGATGAACAGGAGGAGGAGCTTAGAAAAATGCAGACCTTCACTTCCCATCATGCACCTGCCATGAAGAACTACATTTAGTTGGTTTTCTCTTCAGTCCAAAAGTTCAGCTCAGAGTGAGACATCTCAACATCTAGCAGCTCTCTGTTCTCCTGATGATGTCAGCGACCTTATGTTAATTTACTCTGAAGTACAGTACTTGTACTTCACTTGAGTAACTCTACAAAAACATAAGAAAACATATGAAGAGTTTATAAAATATGAAGTTTTGACATTAGTCAATTAATCAATTAGTCCGATAATTAACACATCAATTAATCAATTAGTGGATCAGAACATTAAAAATGTTCATTTGCTGCTTTTTCTTAAAATCATTATTATTTCATGTAAAAGTATTAATGTTGAGGTTTCAACTATTAAACTAAACAATCAATCGATTGATAGATCAATAAATAGATTAATTAATTAATTAATGATGAATATAATCTGTAAATGCTCCACCTCATTGATCTAATCCTGGATTACAGTACAAGGGTCCTGGATTAGACCAAGATGAGAGGATTTAGATCCTGGATTTAGGATTTTTATCCTAAAACTGGTTCTCGATCAGATAATCTCGTTCACTGACTGATCCTGGATTAGAGTCCTGGATTAGATCTACAGTAGATCAGAGTATTTTAATCCTGATTTATTCCTGGATTAGAGTATTGGAAACTACTCCGGAGTATTTAGGATGTAAATTAGGATTTAGGATGGGTATTAGTCCTGGATTAGACTCTAGACTCTAATATCTAGGCTCCATTTTATCTCCAGATTAAATTTGTTCTAAATTGCAGCAAATTAATTGTGTGTCATGAATTAGATTTCAATTTGAGTAATCCAAGATTAGTCCTGGATTGGAGTACTTTATCTTTGAATTATACAAACTCTAGATACAATTATTCACATCTCAGATTAGATCTGGATCAAAGTATTTAGGCTCAGGCTCAAGAAGGATTCATTTAGCATCATGGAGGTATAAACTGTCCAGGGATTAGTCTGTACCTAAACTTGACTCCCTGGTGGCTTGAAGTTTCCACCGGATGGTGTGTGAGCTTTGGTCTGGTTTACTCTCTGGACAGCAGACTTTGTTTTGATCCATTGCTCCGTGTCTAGTGTTGCCAGTTCCCATTTCAGACACCGGCTGAGAATAGACTGGTCCAATGGGACGTGTCTATCTCTTGGAAACAGGCTCAGTCATCTCACAGGAGAAGCCTTTTGTGCGTTGTGGGTCCGGATGGTTTACGTTGACCTAAATATCCTCGTTAATGAACAGCAAGTCTCGGTCAAGTCTAATCTCTGGAGGCGGCAAGTTATTAGAAGCTCAGAGAATAGTCTGATCCACTGGGACATCTCAGATTCATAAATAATATTTAAAACTTCATTAAATGGTGATAATAAGAATTAAGATTGACATTTTGTTTCCTCCAACAGTTCTGCATTCGGTCTAATCTCTGGAGAGGAACGGTTAATTTTCTCCTGTGGGATTGTGGGTATTTTCATCTCATCAACAAACACTGAGAGCCTCATTAACTGTGTCTCAGAGGGGGTTCGGTGCGGTCTAATCCCTGGATGTCTCTTTACTGTTGAAATGTTTCCAACGTCAGAGAACAGACTTCTGTTATTTAGTGAGATTTTAATATTATTACCTATTGTTATTATTTTAGTCTTATAATGGTGTAAAATGTGCTTGTTAGTTTTTATCATATTTAGTCATCTCATCCTGTTTAGTAGTTTTAGTTGACTAAACGTCTGAACATTTAATCTTATCTTCAAAATAAAACTATATTATTATATTTGTTTAGTTTCAATCAGTGAGTCATCAAATTAAATGAAACATCTCAGACAAAACATCCGCTGCTTTCTTTCACTGACTCACTGCTGAACTGATATATAATAATACATAATAATATATGAAATACTTCATGCTATAACTCTTCATGTTGCAGTTGGTGTTTAATGACGTCTCGTATCATATTTATTAATAGTCTCCATTAATGATATTCACACTGATCTATGTGGAACCAGTTTGTTTATTCTATCAGAAATCAATACAGTACTTTAGTTTATTATGCAGTGGTTACATATTATAGAAACCTATATATATATAAATTATGAACTCAAGTTCTTTATCGTTGGTTCACAACAGTTAAAGCTTCCTCCAACAATGTTTCTTAAATACATGAACATACAAATAATCAGACATAAGATGTTGTTTAAAAACAGTTTGATGAACCGTCCTGTGTTTCCTGTTTACCTCTAAAGAGATCAGACCTCTTCAGTTTGATCTGTGTAACTTCATACGACTTAGAGAAGATAAGTACTCTGTCTATGGAATAATGTTGGTCACTCAACATGTCCTTCCTCTAACGTCATTTAATCCGTGAGATTTTCACTGAATTTAAGTTGAATACATTTAGTTTATGTCTATATAGCTGTAGGAGCCGCATTTAAGTTGATGTCTATGTATTTTAATTACTGATCTTTTTCTTTTCTTTTTGTTGAATGCAAGTGTGCCCCGCCCACAGCCAGAGGAGGGCAGCCTATAAGAGGGGAGCCATGGCGCATAGGGAGGGGGAGAAAGCGGGTTACGGCAAATACCGTTTCTGACCTCGGCCTCAGCCTGTGACGGCATCAGCTGATTAAAGGGAATCAGAAACGCTGAAGAACAAAACCCAAAGGACAAACAAACAACATCTTACGTTCCCCTTTTGTTTTACGTTGCAATAAAATACAAGCAATACTGAACCATCAGATCCTCTGGAGTTTATTTCAGTAAAGGCTGCGAGTCTAACGTGAGGAACCCGAACTCCACATAGTGGCAAAACCGTATAGGGCCAAACACACAGGGGTGAAAGGAACCACCACATCTAGAAGTTTTGCCAGTACAATATCTATATATATAGATATAGATATATAGATATTGATATATATGGTTTGAACAGAGTGCTGCTGACTCAAACATCAAACAGGTGAGTTGACTTCATTGTTATTAAAAAGTCCATTTAATCACATGAAAATATTTTCATCTAAAAGTCTCTTGACTCCACAAACATCAGCAGAATAAAAACACGCTGACTGAAGAAATGATTACTAAGACTGTGTGTGTGTGTGTGTGTGTGTGTCTCAGTGTAAGGCTTCGAGCAGAGACGAAGGAATTCCTGACTCACCGTTTTTTTACCGTTTATGATTAACGGTTAATTTGGGAGAGTGGCTGTGTGTGTGTGTAAAGGCCTGACTCAGACTGTGCTGCCAGTTAACTAGCCGCATACTCAGCATCTACAGGTGTCTCTCTCTCTCACACACACACACACACACACACACACACACACACACACACACACACACACACACACACACACACACAGCTGTAATCTAATCAAAACTCGTCATGTTAACAAGTTGCAAGTCGAGACATAAAGCAGGGTTTAGCCCCACCCTCCTGTTTGGTCACATCTCATTGTCTGGTCTCGTTGTCTGGTCACGTTGTTTGGTCACGTTGTTTGGTCTCGTTGTCTGGTCACGATGTCTGGTCTCGTTGTCTGGTCTCGTTGTCTGGTCACGTTGTCTGGTCACGTTGTTTGGTCACGATGTCTGGTCTCGTTGTCTGGTCATGTTGTTTGGTCACGATGTCTGGTCTCGTTGTCTGGTCTCGTTGTCTGGTCACGTTGTCTGGTCACGTTGTCTGGTCACGTTGTCTGGTCTCGTTGTCTGGTCACGTTGTCTGGTCATGTTGTTTGGTCACGATGTCTGGTCTCGTTGTCTGGTCTCGTTGTCTGGTCACGTTGTCTGGTCACGTTGTTTGGTCACGTTGTCTGGTCCCGATGTCTGGTCTCGTTGTCTGGTCACATTGTCTGGTCACGTTCTCTGGTCTTTCACTCCGTCTTTCCATCTCTCGCTCTCATTCTGTCTGTCTGTCACTTACCTGTTGACTTGAATTCTTGAAGAAATCTTTGTTTCTCTCTCAATCGTCCACGGAGAACGAAGAATCAAAAAACGTGTTGATTAACTGAAGTTTAAATGTACATGGAGCTCTAAACTATCATCATATTCTGAGTAGATGTATATTTTACTTCATCTTGAGGGTCCTGAGATAAATAATAGTAAAGCTCTCATCATTGAGCGTGTTGACAAGTGAACGCTAAAAACGATGAATCTTTGTGAAGGCTGAATATTCTCTGAATGAATTTAAATATGTTTCATTGAAAGCCACGTTGATATTAGAACGCTGGACTAAAAAGATGTTAATTTATTCCAAACAAGTTCAAACCTCAAAGATGTCTGTCTGTCTTTCCATCTCTCTCTCATTCTGTCTGTCTCTCTCTGGTGTATTTTAATAAGTGTATTTCCTGATAATAAAACCTGTGATAGCGGCTCTTTTGTTGCTGATAAGCGCTGCAAAGCTTGAATCATTGTTCTCCATTAATTAGTCTGTACCTTAGCCAGCATTTGATGGCAGCAGGAGACCAAACTTAGTCACCTCACAAACAGCTGTTTCCTTCACTTCTTCAAATATTTTGATATTTAAAGGTACAGCACCTCTTATTTATTGAGCTTTTCTTCAATAATAACTTTAACTCTTTAACAGAATTGTAATTAGTCTGAAACGGTAAAAACAATGAAACTTGAGTCCAACTTTTCCATTACACTTTAGTGAAATCACACAAATATACAAACTCAGCAGAAGGCAATGGCAATGGTATAAAAACTGACACAGGCTATTACATGAAGAAGATTCCTCCTCATCATCATCATTATTACATTTTTAACTCAGCAAAAATAAAAATAAAATAAAAAAACAAGGCAATGGCAAATGGTATCAAAACATGGGCCCTGACTACATCCTGGAAAGCGCTGCATCAAAGGCGACGTGGGTTTTTCCAGGCAGAGTGAATGACGCGGCGGCGCCGAGGTGCAGCGGGAGGCGGGATCGCGGCGCGTCATTGGTGTGTCGCGATGGAGCGCTGTGATGTCATCGCGTACACGTTTGGATCAGCCAATGACAGGCGGTCGAAGTCGTGACGTCGTCGCGATCCGACACCTGAAGCACCTGAAGCGCCGCCTGAATGAACAATCCCATCCTGAACTAAGACATGAGATCCAGTGTGAGCGGTGCTTCTCAAACCGCGGCTCGGGGGCCCGAACGGGGACCTCTGGGAGTCTGGCGTTTTTCAAAACCCTGGACTTTGTTCAGAAAAGGGTTTCACAGCAGCTGAGAAGCACCGGCTCAGAATAATAATATTAATAATAGTAATTATAATTATAATATTATGGTACAATAAAGACATCCGACTCCCCTTCAGGCTCAGGGAGTCCAGTGGTTTTGCTGTTGCTATGGTACAATGAAACCCACTGGGATTGGCTGTCGGCTCGACCAGTCTGTCCGGAGTGGGAGGGGCTTAACGGAAGGGGGCGGGGTCAGGGAACTCCCATAGATTTTCAATGGGAGATCAGTGCAACGAAGGAGTCCATTATTCTGAATGTGATTATTGATGATCTACGATTGGATCATTCACTGGTTTGATCTCATATCGGTGTGAAAGAGAGACAAATCTAATCTCACATAGATAGGAGAAAAAACCCAGAATGCACCTGGGTTTATGACCACACGTGGCGTGTTAAAATGTGTGTGTGTGTGTGTGCCGTCGAGCTCTTTAACGCTGTACAAACTGATAAAACTGTGTTCGTCCTCCGACAATAAATAAAACTCATCGTAAAAAATAAATTAAAAGAAAAAACAATCAATAAATATCTCACCGCCAGAGAACGTTAAACTCTGAGTCGTGTGCGTGTGTGTGTGTGTGTGTGTACGTGTGTGGAGACAGACGGATGGACTCTGCATCTAAAAACCACGTATCAATCCAATTGTTTTCTTTGCTATTCCAGGAATTAGACCTGGCCCACAACCTCTTCAGTCTAAGTTACCTCCTCCCAGCTGTGTGTGTAGAAAACACACACACACACACACACACACACACACACACACACACACACACACACACACACACACACAGTGGAAACCATCCAAACCACCAACAAAACAAAACTATTTCCATATTTTACGTTGAGAAATGACAAAAACATTTTTAGAACCAAAGAATCAGAAACATTGACGTCGTAAAATAACGGTCATCGGCTGTAAATCAGGATCAGAAGGATCTCTGAGGTCCAGCTGTGTTTTGGGTTGAATACAGATGTTTTGATGACATCATCTTATTTAATGATGAATCCTCTGCAGGTAAAATGTAAACAGGTGTTTCACATTTAATGCTGAAACGTTTGATATTCAGCCCTGATGATTAAATAGTGACCTGTGATCCATGAGGAATGTTTCTGTTTATTAAAGTCTTGTGTTTGATCTTTGTGACATTTAGTCTTTTTATATTTTATATTGTTTTGTTCCTTAAAACGTGTTTATTGAACCTTTAAGGGATTAAAAACAGTGAAATGTTTGGTTCCTTCTGATGCTTATTCAGGAGGAGGAGGAGGAGGAGGAGGAGGAGGAGGAGGAGGAGGTCTTGTTCCACCATCTTCTCCTCCTCCTCTCTGGGACTGTTTCCTCCTCTTCCTCCTCCTCTTCTTCCTCGGCCGGGGTGATGGATGACGTTCCCTCTCTGATCAGTATTCTCCTCCCTCCTGCTCTCAGTATTCCAACAGCGTCTCCTTCCGTCCCCTCCCCCCCTCTTCCTCCTCTTCCTCTCACTTCAGTATGCATAAAGAGAATGTGACCTCCTCTTTTCATCCTGCTCCTCTAACATTTACTTCTCCTCCACATTTAATCAGGTTTCTCCTCTTTTTAACCTTTCGACTCTCCTCTTCCTCTACGCCCCCCTCTCTTCCTCCTCCATTTCCTCACTTTCCAGCATGCAGCGGGCGTTTACTCCTCCTCCTCCTCCTCTAAATTGTCTATGCATTCTCCCTTTACATTCTCCTCCTGGGATTCTCATTCCTCCTCCTCCTCCTCCTCCTCCTCCAAACTCCCGTCTCATCACACGACAAGAAAAAAAAAGGTGAATTCTGATAAAAATGCCGACGAGGTCGTAATTAAAGACGCGTCTGATGACTTTGAGATTTTAATATTTAAAAAGACGAAAAGATCCGACCGGACGATTTAAACGTTTAAACGCTGCGACTGAAAAGAAAAAAGGTTTTTAATTGAGCAGAAGATACGATCAGTGATTTAACGGATGAGCTTCCACTGCAACACACACACACACACACACACACACACACACACACACACACACACACACACACACACACACACACACACACACACACACACACACACACACACACGTGTGGCTTCCCTCCCTGTTCTATAATTAATCATCTTTTTTATCAGGACCCTTCCTCCTCCTCCTCTTCCTCCTCCTCCTCCTCCTCTTCCTCACTCGGGTCCCTTTTGGCCCCAAAGACTCAAACGACAGTGAAACAGCAAGAATAAAATAAACGGTGTTTTGCAGCTTTAATGGCGTCTCAGAGAGCCAGAAGAGAGACTGTGGAGGATCATGTTCACACTACAGAGGGACACGTGTGTGTGTGTGTGTGTGTGTGTGTGTGTGTGTGTGTGTGTGTGTGTCTGAACACATTCAGATTGAACTAAAGTAAAGGATGAAGGTCTTCAGCTCAGTTTTATTTAAACACTCATAAAGTAAAATATATTTTTGGGACTTTAAAGCAGAAACTCGTTTTTAAGAGTTTCCTAAAAGGTAAAATATCGTTGAACTTTAATTTAGACCCAAAAGAACCTCTGAGCAATAAATATGATCCCATGTTCCTCCACAGAGGAGAGGGTGTGAAGGGGGGGGGGGTCCTCCATCTGACATTTACCCATGATTCATAGGGAGAATGAGAGCGAGTCACACTGGGTTCACTTGATTCTGCAGAAGAAGGTGTGAAACCCTCGTTCTTCTTTAGGAGCTCATCGAGGCTCCACATGCAACACACTTAACCCCTTCAAACACCACCAGAACCACCAGAACCACCAGAACCCTCCCCCAACCCGACTCAAACAAAAAAAGTACCAAAAAGTCCAGTTTGTATTTGTCAGACATTGAGTTCAGTCCGGTTGGATCCGGTTCAGGTTCTTGGGTCTCTCTCTCTCTCTCTCTCTCTCTCTCTCTCTCTCTCTCTCATGCAGCAGAATGTTCGTCTTTTCACAACTTCAGCTCCTTAAAATCCAAACTGTCAAATCCACAAAGTTCTTATTACATGTTAACATTTCAATATTAATTTTTTCCTTTCTTTTTGTATTCTTTTTTTTTACTTTTATACTTTATCATCATTATTAATATTATTATTATTATTATTATTATTATTATTATTATTATTATTATTATCATCTTTCTTTTTTTTGTTGTTTACAATTATGGCCACAAGTCTTAAAAAGTCCTTGAGTCCAGTCTGGTTAAAAACTCCCATTCCAGGTTTGTTTTAGATCCGGTTTTGGTCCGAGTCCGGTCCAGTTCTGACGTGATCCGGTCCGGTCTTTACATGGCACTGGGCTTGTAGCTCTGCACAGTATAATCCCCCCCCCCCCCCCCACAAGTTAGCATGGCGCTGTAAAGCATGGCTGTATATGTGTGTGTGTGTGTGTGTGTGTGTGTGTGTGTGTGTGTGTGCAAGACTCGACAATAAAGCGATCCGCAACCAAAACAACGGCGTCAAAAGTTCACCGACTTGGTGCCGAATCCAGAACCCCGGTTTTCCAGGTATGTTCTGGTCCTGAAAAAAACTGGCGGTCGGTCCACGTTAGCGTTAGCCAACCTGCTCGTTTACAGACCTGTGCCTGTGTGCTGGAATGTATTCAAAACGTCATTCTGGATTCATTTCCATTTAATTATTCGTGATTCTGGGCGAATTCCACAGTCTTGATTGGTTGGGCAGTAAATTACTAAAGAGTCTTCCTGGCCAATAGGATGGCCAGAGGCCAGCAGGACTGACCAATGAGTCGATTGGGGGGTGGGGGGAAGAGGAAACTGGTAAGGAAGGAAAGGAGAGGTGGACGATAGAGAGGAAACGGGGTGAAGCAAAGAAGGAGGTGAAATTCTGAGGAGTTGAGGATGGAAGGGAAAGGAAAGGAAAGGAGGACGGGTTCATGGACACAGGTACCGGTCGGTCGGTAGGCATCGGGCTCAGTGTGCTGTGGTACAGAGTGATTGTCCAGAGAAGAAACATTGAGTGGTTTTACAGCAACTTAGAAACCTCTAGAATCCTGATGAGGCCGATCGGTCCGAGGTCAAGTCAAATCGTCTCCAGAGTCTTTATTTCACTTCCTCTGAAGATGAATTCATGTCTTCATCCTTTGAGACCGAGCAGTGTCTTCAGGACATCAGTGTATATTTGCTTCCTTCTCTTTCGTTAAAGCTTGAAACGACCTTTCCAGAATCCTTCAACGACCCTTCCTTTGACTTCCTTCCTTAAAGCTCGACCCTGAACGTCTCGCAGTGAATCCGGACGTTTCCAACTCAAGGATTCAAAACCTCCACTTCACCTTTTTGGTATTCAGTGCCCGGATTCGTCCCGGACTCCGACGGGACTTTGAAGGTAAAGTGAAACCTGTTGGGTTCTTCCTATGAGCCCTCGGTTCCTGGTCCTTTAGACCCGATCAAGGATGAAGTCGTAGCTTGTTAACGGAGACTTGACTTGACCTTTTGGCGTTTCGACCTAGCGTCCGAGCTGGGAGTCCTGAAGTCAGTCCTCAAGTCCTCAGCTCACCTGACTCAGTCTTTAGTTTCCAGGTCTATTCCACGGCCCCCCCTTTGCTTTGATCCCTGCTTTTGAATTTAAATCCAAACCAACAGAAGGTTTGGTTGTTTGTTTTTTTTTGTCCCCAAAATGACTTCAGTCCACGTTGAAGTCAAACCCAACCGGACGGAGGTAGTCGGGGGTCCCAGGCCGTCCAGTTCATCCGTCTTCAAATCAATCAATCGGCAAATTGCTGTTGGATTGATCGCTAAAGATCAGCTGACTGTTCAAACAGTTCAGATAAACAAAATGCCTTCACTTCCCCATTCTTCTTCTTACCCTCCCCCACCCTCCCCCATCCCACCCCATCGGTCCATCAGTCCATTCGATCCCCCCCCTTCCTCTCAGCTGCTCCCAGACATCAGGTTGATGGCTTGCTCCAGTTTGTGCCTCAGTTTGTGTTTGCGACAGTACCCGTCCCGGTCCAACGCCGTCAGGATCTGCAGAGACGGAGAGGAAAGACAAGAAACAATAACGTTAAATGTGTCTCTAACGTCACCGATGGACTGGTGTCCGTATCCAGAATGTGCTCTGAGTATTTGTATCAGGTTACAACACCTTTAGGCACAATAGGGTTCTGGTTCCGGTCAGTTTGACATCTTGTCCCCAGCGTGAAACATCCCAAAGAAGAGTAGATTGATGTCCATGACATTTTCTACAGATAGTTATCGTTCCTAATGGATGAATCCCAATGAACTTTTGTGATTCCCTGACTTTTCATTTAGTGGTCTTTGTGTGAAATGTCTTCAGGGTTGAGAGTCTGAGGTCTCGGTCCTCTGCCCCGAACCTAAAGCAGTTCAAACACCACGAAGCTCTTCATTCATTGTAACGTCCAACCGCCAGCTGACAGGATGAGGAGCTCAGACATCCAAAAGAACTCTTTGTCATGTTATTGCAGTGCAGCGTAAAAGGGACTAGGAAACAACTTTGTTTCCTTGTTGCAGCCCTGAGTTATCTTTGTATCCTTGAATACTTGATCTGGTACAAGAGTCCTTGTGGATCCCACAGGAGGACATGGTCTCTGAAGAACTTCTGGGCTACTTTACTGATTCTGCAACGGTCGGATGGATTTTATGAATGTTGAGGTTGAGTTGTACCTTTACGTTTCATCTAGCACTAGTGGTGCAACGGATCACAAATCTAACGGTTTGAATCCCCAACCCCCCCCCCCTCCCCCCCTCACCTCTTCCTTGTACTTGTTGATGTAGAAGTAGAGCTCACTGAGCGCGCTCAGTGTGTTGAACTCGGTGCCATGCAGACGGGACTGCTCCACCAGGTAGGCGTCCATGTCCTGATCACTGATGCTGGGCATCTTCGCAATATCCCTGTAGTACCTGCAGGACACACACACACACACACACACACACACACACACACACACACACACACACACACACACACACACACAGTGTATAACTTCAAACTGTGTTGTTTTTAAGGTTCATTTAACCTGATAATTACCTCAGTCTCCAGTACTAATTGTGTCATTTATTTCACTTTTTGCCCGAATAGACAAGGCTAATTAATATGATTCTTGTCATATCACATTAGCAGCTCTCTTATTGATGGAGTCTATTTGTAACACTAATACTAGCTTTCTAGTGATTTAGTTGTATTACATTTGAACTCATTGTAGGTTATTTTCTTGATTATGAATTATGAATTGGTTAGCATGTTAGCTACCTCTCCACCCAGCTCTTGTAGTTGGGGATGTCTTTAGCGTAGAGCAGCTTGTTGGACGGAGAGTCTTTGCCGAGACGGTGTTCGGACGTCGAGCAGGAGTCCATGAAGGTCTGAGCGACGACCGACAGACAGGCGTCGGTGATGCTGCTCTTGTGGATGTCAAACACGAACTGAGGATTCTTAATGACGTTCACCCAGAACCTGAGAGGAAGGCTGCCGACACACAGAAAAGAAACATTCATCAAATGTACTCTCCACGTTTTGTGTGAGGAGACGTCGTGATCTTTTGATGTCCTCTCACCAGTTGCTCTTCCAGGTGTGTCGGACGTCCGGGTCGGTGATCTGCCGTTTGTCGGCCTGCTCATCCAGGAAGTCGAACATGTATTTGATAGCCAATGGCAGAGCAGAGCCCCGGTGGGCGGTGCTGAACACCGTCTCAAACAGGTCGTCCACAAACTTCTGCAGCGTCCCCTGGTGGTGGGAGGACCAAAGCACCAGATTAAATATCTTAACCACGAATTAAATAATAAATGTATCAAGCTACGTTACATAAACAAAGAGAAAAAGGCCTCAGGATGGAAGACCATGTCAACAACTATTGGATGGATGTTGATGAAATGTAGTTCATGTTCCCCTCAGGATGCATCATCAGAACTTTGGTGACTTTTTTTTAATCTAGAACCATAATCAGGTCAACGTGTTAATGTGTCCTGTGGTGCTAACTGTGTAGCACGTTAGCTACCGCTCCACTCAGCTCTTCTTTCTAAAATAGAATCCTGTAATATATGAAAATGATATGTAAACAGGAAAGGAGCGCAGAGAGAGCGACAGGTGACGACTCGTCTCACTGATCGTTACCTTGGTAGCCAGCAGTCTGGTCAGGTAGATCTCAGACACCATCTTGCTGCCTCGGTCTCCTTCTCTCTGGTCACTGTGCTCGTGGTTCTTCACCAGGTGCCACAGTTTAGTCCCTGAAAGCACACAGTACACAGTCTACAGTCCACAGTACACACAGTACACACAGTACACAGTCTACAGTCCACAGTACACACAGTACACAGTCTACAGTCCACAGTACACACAGTACACACAGTACACAGTCTACAGTCCACAGTACACACAGTACACAGTCTACAGTCCACAGTACACACAGTACACACAGTACACAGTCTACAGTCCACAGTACACACAGTACACAGTCTACAGTCCACAGTACACACAGTACACACAGTACACAGTCTACAGTCCACAGCACACACAGTACGCAGTCTACAGTCCACAGTACACACAGTACACACAGTACACAGTCTACAGTCCACAGTACACACAGTACACAGTCTACAGTCCACAGTACACAGTCTACAGTCCACAGTACACACAGTACACACAGTACACAGTCTACAGTCCACAGTACACACAGTACACAGTCTACAGTACACAGTACACACAGTACACAGTCTACAGTCCACAGTACACACAGTACACAGTCTACAGTACACAGTACACACAGTACACAGTCTACAGTACACACAGTCCACAGTACACACAGTACACAGTCTACAGTCCACAGTACACACAGTACACCGTCTACAGTACACAGTACACACAGTCCACACAGTACATACAGTACACAGTCTACAGTCCACAGTACACACAGTACACAGTCTACAGTCCACAGTACACAGTACACACAGTACATAGTACACACAGTACACAGTCTACAGTCCACAGTACACACAGTACACCGTCTACAGTACACAGTACACACAGTCCACAGTACACACAGTACACACAGTACATACAGTACACAGTCTACAGTCCACAGTACACACAGTACACAGTCTACAGTCCACAGTACACAGTACACACAGTACACAGTACACACAGTACAGTCTACAGTCCACAGTACACACAGTACACACAGTACACAGTCTACAGTCCACACAGTACACAGTCTACAGTCCACAGTCCACAGTACATAGTACACAGTACACACAGTGTACAGTACACAGTACATACAGTACACACAGTACACAGTATACACAGTACACGGTCTACAGTACACAGTACACACAGTACACAGTCTACAGTACTGCTGAGTACTACGACTACTACAGGCAGCTCTATTATCTTTTACATGTAAACATAGCCAATACTACTACTACTACTACTAACACTACAGCTACTTCTACTACTGCTGCTACTACTACTACTACAACTACTACTGCAACCACCACCACCACTTCTACTCCTACTGCTACTACGACTACTGTAACTAGTACTACAACTACTGAAACTACTACAACTATTACTGCTGCTACTACTACTACTACTCTGCTACTGATTATACTACTACAAAAACTGATTATACTACTATCA
>NW_027176783.1:645000-650000 GCF_023349555.1 Cebidichthys violaceus
TAACAGTTATTAACACTCATTACGCCTACAAAACATCTATTAACTGTTATTAACACTCATTACGCCTACAAAACATCTATTAACTGTTATTAACACTCATTACGCCTACAAAACATCTATTAACTGTTATTAACACTCATCACCGCCTACAAAACATTTATTAACTGTTATTAACACTCATCACCGCCTACAAAACATCTATTAACTGTTATTAACACTCATCACCGCCTACAAAACATCTATTAACTGTTATTAACACTCATCACCGTCTACAAAACATCTATTAACAGTTAATAACACGTATCACCGCCTACAAAACATTTATTAACTTATTAACACTCATCACCGCCTACAAAACATTTATTAACTGTTATTAACACGTATCACCGCCTACAAAACATTTATTAACTTATTAACACTCATCACCGCCTACAAAACATTTATTAACTGTTATTAACACGTATCACCGCCTACAAAACATCTATTAACATTTATTAACACGTATCACCGCCTACAAAACATCTATTAACAGTTAACACTCATCACCGCCTACAAAACATCTATTAACTGTTATTAACACTCATTACGCCTACAAAACATCTATTAACTGTTATTAACACTCATCACTGCCTACAAAACATCTATTAACTGTTATTAACAGTCATCACCGTCTACAAAACATCTATTAACTGTTATTAACACTCATCACCGTCTACAAAACATCTATTAACTGTTATTAACACTCATCACCGCCTACAAAACATCTATTAACAGTTAATAACACGTATCACCGCCTACAAAACATTTATTAACTTATTAACACTCATCACCGCCTACAAAACATCTATTAACTGTTATTAACACTCATCACCGCCTACAAAACATCTATTAACTGTTATTAACACTCATCACCGCCTACAAAACATCTATTAACAGTTAATAACACTCATCACCGCCTACAAAACATTTATTAACAGTTATTAACACTCATCACCGCCTACAAAACATTTATTAACTTATTAACACTCATCACCGCCTACAAAACATCTATTAACAGTTATTAACACTCATCACCGCCTACAAAACATTTATTAACTTATTAACACTCATCACCGCCTACAAAACATTTATTAACTGTTATTAACACGTATCACCGCCTACAAAACATCTAACAGTTATTAACACTCATCACCGCCTACAAAACATCTATTAACTGTTATTAACACTCATCACCGTCTACAAAACATCTATTAACTGTTATTAACACTCATCACTGCCTACAAAACATCTATTAACAGTTAATAACACGTATCACCGCCTACAAAACATTTATTAACTTATTAACACTCATCACCGCCTACAAAACATCTTTTAACAGTCATTAACACTCATCACCGCCTACAAAACATTTATTAACTGTTATTAACACTCATCATCGCCTACAAAACATCTATTAACAGTTATTAACACTCATCACCACCTACAAAACATCTATTAACAGTTATTAACACGTATCACCACCTACAAAACATTTATTAACTTATTAACACTCATCACCGCCTACAAAACATCTATTAACAGTTATTAACACTCATCACCGCCTACAAAACATTTATTAACTTAACACTCATCACCGCCTACAAAACATCTATTAACAGTTATTAACACTCATCACCGCCTACAAAACATTTATTAACTGTTAACACTCATCGCCTACAACATATCTATTTAACATCTATTGACAGTTATAAACACTTTTAATCATCTACAAAACATATTTTAACACTTATCATCGCTAACGTTAAAAAAACTATTGATTAAACATCTAATAACCAGTTAATAACAATGTTATATGTGCTACAGGAGGTACCTGCAGAGCGGCCATCAGCAGCGAGGCGACGTTCCCTCGGTCTCTCATGGAGAAGGACCTCTGAGCCTCCAGAGTGTGAATGAAGGTGAGCAGGAACATCTTGTTGTTCAGTAACTGACTGAAGAGACGCAGAGCTTTCTCTACGTTTGCTGGAGACTGAAACAGAGAGATTATTAACAACAATATTCTATAAACTCGCATGAATGACGTCCCTTTAATGTATATAAATATTGTTTATAATGTGTTGGTGTCATTTTAGAGACATAAATAGAAAGAGCAGTAGACAGATATAGTGATTGTGACTGAATTATGTTAAAAAGTATAAATATTATATATATAAAATATGACCTCATATGAATTTTAAAAATGACCTCATTGTGAAATCTACTCAATTGGAATTTGAAATTGAAACATGTTCAGATTTCTCTCTTTGTGAACCTACATTTCATCAATTACTGAATTTAGTAATCGTCTTAAAATCAGATTCAGAACATTTCAGAATTCATCCAAATGGTTTTAATTTCTATTAATTCTATTTATATTTGGTACCACTGTATTTCAGGCCTTCTGGTGTTTAATAATACATGTACAACCCTATAATAAATGTTTTATAACACTATAATAGCATCTTAATATATCATTTCCCCATAAATCCACTTTAACCTAATGTGAACTAATACAGACTGTAAAAGCAATCTAAAGCATTATGGGAACTGGAGTTTTTTTAGTACTTCACAATAAATATAAATATCTCTTCACAGTACTTCTCACGTCGCTCCGCTGAGAACTGAGACGAAGATAAAGAAACTTCTCGTGGGTGTGATTGGTGGGTGTGATTGGTGGGTGTGATTGGTGGGTGTGATTGGTGGGTGTGATTGGTGGATGTGATTGGTGGGTGTGATTGGTGGGTGTGATTGGTGGGTGTGATTGGTAGATGGGATTGGTGGGTGTGATTGGTGGGTGTGATTGGTGGGTGTGATTGGTGGGTGTGATTGGTGGGTGTGATTGGTGGGTGTGATTGGTGGATGTGATTGGTGGGTGTGATTGGTGGGTGTGATTGGTGGATGTGATTGGTGGATGTGATTGGTGGGTGTGTGGGCAGAGAACCGAGGCTCACGGCTTAATTAAAGCTGGAGGCCCAGACGCTGCTTCAACACGCACGTTTTAAAAACAGACCCGACTATTTCTGTAACACGTCCCGGTGTTTGTTCTGTGGATGACGGTAATGAGGTGACATTTGTGTGCCGTTCGTACGTCGAGCTCTTTGAGCACCGGGTGTTCTTCTATTCCAGGGAACATGACTCTCATGGTGTAGGTCCGGTACTCCAGGAAGGGGATCTTCACTCCGTCCATGTCGTTGGTCAGTTCCTGGATGTCGGTCTGCAGCTCTGCAAAGGCTGCAGGACGAAGAAAGAGTTAAGCCTCTGAACAGCTCTGAAAAACACGTTTTTCTTTAGTCACCAAAACTTCACCATTCATCACAACCAGAAGCTGTAAAAAACGTCAGAATCTTCAGATTTTCATCTTTCTGA
Source organism: Cebidichthys violaceus (assembly GCF_023349555.1). Lineage (NCBI taxonomy): Eukaryota > Metazoa > Chordata > Actinopteri > Perciformes > Stichaeidae > Cebidichthys > Cebidichthys violaceus. The sequence goes on from NW_027176783.1 coordinate 648,403, forward strand.
CAGTCCTTGAACACATCATGTGTAACAAACGCCTCTTCACAATAAGCAGCCAAAATTAAGCTTAAAGTTGTGATTTATCATCATAAACATTTTATTCTTCATGTTCTCATTATAAATGGAGAGGAGAGGGGAGGAGAGAGGAGAGGAGAGGAGGGGAGGAGAGAGGAGAGGAGAGGAGAAGAGAGGAGAGAGGAGAAGAGAGGGGAGGAGAGGAGACATGTCAATAGATTAATATTCATAACATGTGGAGACTCCATGTTTTTTGATGATAACACTTGAAACATGTTGGATATTTAGATTATATTGTTTGTCAATGTTTGTAAAATAAATAATTAAGTAAATGAAACTTGTTTCTTTCTCTTTAATGAGTGATGTCATCATAACTGTTGTTCTCTAAACACATGTTCTAGTTCTCTACTTCTGGTCATCATGGTTTCATAGAGGAGCAGGACTTTTATTTTGAAGTGAACCACTCACCCTCCTTGCACTCCAGAGCCACGCGGCTCTCCAGGTTGTCCATCTGCAGCTGGAGGCGTTTCAGCGTGCGGTCGGCGTCGCGTGTCTTCCTCTTGTAGGCGATCAACACGGCGATGATGGCGATGAGCAGTACGCCTCCGCCCGCCCCGATGCCGATGATGGCGGGCAGCGTCAGGGCGCTGTCGGAGTAGATATGGAGCGTACCCGGAGAGTACTCCAGACCTCCCACCAGGATCTAGAGGGTTATGTTCACATGTTTTATGTCAGCAAGAGACCAGGAGACAACCTCCGGTTCTTTAAAGTTCTCCTGTTCTTCACGTGTTAAAGCTGCATTCTCTCTAGTGTCCACCAGGGGGCGACTCCTCTGGTTGTATAGAAGTCTAGTCTAAAATGACTCTACTTCTCTCTTGATTTATTCCCTCAGTAAACATTGTAAACATGAGTTTATGGTCTCAATCTCTAGTTTACAGTCTTCTTCAATACAGCATGATGTTCATTTAGTACATTATGCTCCATTTAGAGTCAAACACACCATAAAGAGGGGATGATTTAGGGGCGGGGCTACACAGTGATTGACAGGTCTCTACGTCACTCCTCCTCAGTCCAGATATGGTCACTTCCTGTTCACTGGTTGATGAAAACAAGATGGCGACGTCCAGAATGCTGAAGTCATTGATCTAAAGGAGCTTTAAATGGTTTACTGGTTTAGTTATTATGTTATTGCTGCTTCTCTTATTGGTTTTAATTAAAGGTGACTTATTATCTGTCTTATTATTTGAGTTAAATGTTTTAAAGGGTTAAATGTAGGTCTTATGAATTCTTCTTGGTTTTAAGATTTATTTCTTCTTCTTAAATATTATTCAGGTTTCTGTTTTCATATGTTCACTGACGTCTCTTTGTGACATTTAAATAAAAGAAATAGAATCTTTTCAGGTTCAGGTCTTCAGAATCATGTTCACTCCACAAAGAACCTGGTCCAGAATCCACGGAGACCTCTTCCTCTAGAGTCCGATCTCAGTGTTCAGAACTTCACAAAGGAACTAAACATCTGTACATGTTGTTATTATACGAGTATTAATTATGTATTAATGCTTTATTCAAACGTTTCCTCTTACAGGTTC
>NW_027176783.1:660000-670000 GCF_023349555.1 Cebidichthys violaceus
GAGGTGTTCTGACACTGGATGCAGGAGGAGTTGAAGCGGACCGCCGGGATCCTCTGGACCTTCCCCTGGATGTTGAACACACACTCGTAGTTCTTCTGACCCGACTGAGGCTGAGGGAGGTTACGAGCTCGCAACGTGATTGGACGAACCATCCCGGCCGGGACCAGGATGTCGGAGGTGGGGAGGATCTGAGGACAGCCCTGTGGGGGGGGGGTTAATAAACTCTGACATCACCGTCAACACAAGCAGTTCAATGAATATAGAGTCAGTGTTTTATACTTCCTCTCTGACACAAACATGTAGTCTGTTCACAGTGTGGAACAAGTTTTAGGTTGATACAAAAATGATAAATAAAATAATTCAAATTAAATTAAAAAACATTATAAATGATGAAATGAATGGGCAGGTTATTTAAAAATAAATAGATGTACACAGATATAAGAATAAATAAATAGAAAGCAATCGTTGATAATAATTAAATATGCAAATAAATAAATACAAAAACAAGTCAATAAATAAGAATAATATTTCTTTCTTTATGATTTCACTCAGCTGTGCTCCTCCATATGAAAATAAAACATACATAAAATATACATAAAAATAAAGAAGCTGATGACATCATCATCACAGACGTCTCCTCCGTTATTAGAATCAATTATTGATCAGAGAAGCTTTAAATTATTAATAACCCTTTTATTGTCGTATTAACTGACCCGTCAATCAATTTGGGAACCTGTGGTTTGAGTGTTTATTAAATTATTAATGAAAATATGAATATATATATATATATATATATATATATATATATATATATATATATATATATATGAGGGTATAAATATACAGTATATTTGAACAAATATTTGTTATTGGTAATAATAATCTTTATATGTATTATTTGGAATATTATGGATCCATATCTGTGTTATTTTATCACACTGTAACACATTCACACACTCACACACACACACACACACACACACACACACACACACACACACACACACACACACAGCCAACAGTGTGTGTGTGTGTGTGTGTGTTCAGTAATGGACAGCTGGTGACAGATCCAAGCTTTGGAACTTCCTGAGGCTACTGACACACACACACACACACACACACACACACACACACACACACACACACACACACACACACACACACACACACACACACACACACACACCTCTCTCAGAGGGGTGAAACCTTTATTAATGAGCGTCGCCACGGTAATTAATTGCCTTGTGACTGACAGGAAGACCATTAGCTCCACAGGAAGTGGACGAGAGCACAGCGGACGCCAGCAGCGACTGTGAGACTGTGACAGTGAGTGTGTGTGTGTGTGTGTGTGTGTGTGTGTGTGTGTTTTGGATAAAGACCAACTGTGGCTCTGAGGCGCTCAGCAAACATTGGACATTTATTTAAACACTCAACTCACCTGTTAGAGAGAAACACAGAGACAGAAATCAAGAGGAGGAGGAGGAGGAAGAGGAGGAGGAGGAAGAGGAGGAAGAGGAAGAGGAGGAAGAGGAGGAGGAAGAGGAGGAAGAGGAAAAGGAGGAGGAAGAGGAGGAGGAGGAAAAGGAGGAAGAGGAGGAGGAGGAGGAAGAGGAGGAGGAGGAGGGTGAGACTGAAGGAGCGATGAAGAGGAACCTTTAGATCAAACGTTGACGGTTTACTCGTATCTTTACTTAAATATATTTATGATCATTGTTTCTAAATAAAGTTGATTGTTGTGATACATTTTGATTGACAGGTCATAAACACACAGTAGAGTCAGAGTTATGATGTACTCGTATTTAAAACGTTGATGACGGCGACGGTTCAGCCTTCCCTAAGCCCCGCCCCTCTACCTCAGACTGTCCAATCACAGACTCTCATCTCTGGTTCCTGGTTCAGTGGATCTGGGTCTCGTTGAACGTTGTGTAACAGTGAGACTCGTTTATAAACGTGGAGCTAACGTTAGCACAGGGCGTTAGCATTAGCATTAGCTGCAGTACGCTAGCTACTGAATGTATTGTACTGATCGTGACAGAGACGGAGCTTTTTGTTAAAAAGTCTTCTTTAAATCGTCCTTCTGTTATCAGTTCAGAGACTTTTACTCTGAAAAAACGCTCCTTCTTCCTGTTTGTCTCTGTGTCTACCCCCCCCCCCCCCTCTCTGTAGTCGGCCCTAATTGCCTGGTAATTAACATTAATTGCTGTGATTGGGTGCTTTCATGTCAATTAAGTGGCTATTCATCTTCCATTAACCAATTAGCCAATGAGAGGTCGTTACTGTCACCGAGCACCAATCAGGTCAACGAGACGATCGCTGCTAACGAGCTTTGAATCAATTAAATAATGTCATGTGATCCAGCTAAGAGAAAACAAAGAGACAGTTTGAACCTTCTGTCCTTGAACGCACCAGACGGAGGGTTACAAACTGTGTGTGTGTGTGTGTGTCTTTGTGTGTGTGTGTGTGGTGTGTTCAGGTACCTCCATGTTGCTGACTCGTCCCTCCTGAAAGGAGCAGTCCTGCAGGTTGTTGGTGCAGACGTGACGATATTTACACCAATGACACGGAAACTCACTACTGACACAGGAAGTGCACCTGAGAGGGGGGGGGGGGGGGGGGGGGGGGGGGGGGGTGTTAAAACATCTGTGTTATTCCTTTATTTAACTTAGTGACGATAAGTCTAAACAATGTCAATCTGTTATTATTCTACATTTAATCTGTTCAGACTCAAAGCAACATGTTGGTCCGTCTCTTAATACAGTCCCACTTCCTGTGATGGGGACTATTCTTTAGCGGTGGATGAATCCTCATGTAGTGCTGTAGAGAGTCTTAATGTGTGTGTGTGTTATATATAAATATATATATATAAGAGAGAGTGTGTGTGTTATATATATGTGTGTGTGTGTGTGTGTGTGTGTGTGTTATATATGTGTGTGTGTGTGTCCAATGCTCAGAGCTGCTGTTACCATGGCAACCAGCGAGCGCACAGATTATGTTACTCTGTAAATCTGTTCCCCCGAGGGGGGGGAGACAAGAAAAGAGGAAACAATGAGGAGAAAAAACAAGGAGAGGAAAAGCAACAACGAGAGGAAACAACAGGAGAGGAAACAACAACGAGAGGAAACAACAACGAGAGGAAACAACAATGAGAGGAAACAACAGGAGAGGAAACAACAATGAGAGGAAACAACAGGAGACGAAACAACAATGAGAGGAAACAACAACGAGAGGAAACAACAGGAGAGGAAACAACAATGAGAGGAAACAACAGGAGAGGAAACAACAGGAGAGGAAACAACAGGAGAGGAAACAACAATGAGAGGAAACAACAACGAGAGGAAACAACAACGAGAGGAAACAACAACGAGAGGAAACAACAGGAGAGGAAACAACAACGAGAGGAAACAACAACGAGAGGAAACAACAACGAGAGGAAACAACAGGAGAGGAAACAACAGGAGAGGAAACAACAATGAGAGGAAACAACAACGAGAGGAAACAACAGGAGAGGAAACAACAGGAGAGGAAACAACAATGAGAGGAAACAACAGGAGAGGAAACAACAATGAGAGGAAACAGGAGAGGAAACAACAACGAGAGGAAACAACAAGAGAGGAAACAACAGGAGAGGAAACAACAGGAGAGGAAACAACAGGAGAGGAAACAACAATGAGAGGAAACAACAACGAGAGGAAACAACAATGAGAGGAAACAACAGGAGAGGAAACAACAGGAGAGGAAACAACAATGAGAGGAAACAACAGGAGAGGAAACAACAGGAGAGGAAACAACAGGAGAGGAAACAACAACAAGAGGAAACAACAACAAGAGGAAACAACAGAAGAGGAAACAACAGGAGAGGAAACAAGACAAGAGAAAACAAGGAGAGGAAACAAAGAGACTAAACAGCAGCAGAGGAGAGGAGGAGACAGGGTAGGAGGATAGGAGGTGAGGTCAGACTTACGAGTTGAGCACAGAGCAGTTGTAGAAGATGAAGTTGGTGTTGATGAACTGAAGTCCCGTCTCAGAGGAACGAAGACTGAGCCGGACGACCCGCTTCTCTCCTGGAACAAAACTTTATTGATCACTTCATCCATTCACATCACGACAGTGTGTGTCTCACCGTAGGAGTGTGTGTGTGTGTGTGTCTCACCGTAGGAGAGTGTGTGTGTGTGTGTGTGTGTGTGTGTCTCACCGTAGGAGTGTGTGTGTGTGTGTGTGTGTCTCACCGTAGGAGTGTGTGTGTGTGTGTGTGTGTCTCACCGTAGGAGTGTGTGTGTGTCGGCAGGTCTCTCAGTGACGGTGACAGACATATCACCTGACCTTTGACCTGAACCTCTCCAGTGGTTTCACTCAGGTCCTCAAACACACAGGACACGCCCCCCGACAGGACCGGGACGTTCTGCACCCGGATGGTCAACTAGAGCAAGAGAGAGAGTCATCATCACCATCATCAGTGTGTGTGTGTGTGTGTACCTGTGTGTGTGTGTGTGTGTGTGTGTGTGTGTACCTGTGTGTGTGTGTGTGTACCTGTGTGTGTGTGTGTGTGTGTGTGTGTGTGTGTACCTGTGTGTGTGTGTGTGTGTGTGTACCTGTGTTGCCGGTGAGGTGACTGACATGTTGCTCGGGGTAACAGTGATCTCCACACATTGGTCCAGCCGGGTGTTGAAGTGCTGAGGCTCCTCCCACTTGTCACATGCTTCCTGTCTGGAACACCTGGAGTGATACAAATATTTTATTTTATTTTAAATATGTTGATTTAGTTTTTAAATATTTTTGTTAATGCAATTATTTTCAAATTATTTACTTAGTTTTTGTTTTATTTAAATGTTAAATTATTTCAATATTAACTTTATGTATTATTTAATTTATATTATTAATTAATGAATTACTTCTTAATTAATTAAAAACATATTTTAATAACTAAATCTAATTTATGTATTTCCTTATTTTAATATATTATAGTATTTTAATTAATTATTTCATATTTATAATTTATATAATTTAATTGTTTCATTAATTACTTTTCCTGTATTTTGTTGTCATATAAATGTGATAATAATTCAATAACAAATATTTTGTTAATTTATTTCATATTATTAAGATTTATTTCCAGTTTGGGATGATGCATATTAATGCTTTTATAAACATCACTGATTCCATAGATACAGAGATTATTCATATAAATATATACTATATATATATATATATATATATATATATATATATATAGCATATATTTATATATAGCATATATTTATAGACATCTGAGAGTCCACTGGTAGTCCAGGGCTTTTACTTTGAAGGAAAAGCTAAATGGTGATAATCCATAGAGGAACTTCCTCCACCTGAACATGTGTGTTCCCATGAGGCACCACACACACACACACACACACACACACACACACACACACACACACACAGTGTTCAGACAGAAATATGTTCTAGTTTAAGATAAAATCAAGAAGTTTTTAGTATTTAGCGTTTATAATTCAGTACGGTACGTTATGCTACGCTACGGTAAAATAAGGTACGCTACGATACAGTGTATACGGTGTACTTACTGCGATTAAATAAAAATAAGATTATTTCTTTTCACTAACATGAGGCCGTTTATCACAGCAGAACTGTCAACTTTCCGACACGTCTTGAACGCGTCAGGGAAAAGCAGATGGTCTCATTTGAAACTTCACCCAAAAATAAGCGGATCACAGTCACAGTAAAAACCTCTAATACTTCATTCCTCAGGTCCACTAAGAAGAACGATGGCTTCAGTCCCGTGAGGAATGAGCTCCACTAAGGCCGACACGCTGAGGTGACGGTCGGGTCCTTACTTGTTGAAGAGGACGCACCATCCACAGTGAGGGTCTCCAGAGCCCAGGCAGGAGGAACAGCTGCTGTACTGCTCACAGCTCTCCACCGGGAGTCTGCTCACCTGAACACACCAGATCAAACGTTCAGACGGACAACAACAGCTGAGGAGTAAAGGGCCGACGGTCCGTGAACGCATCACGTGTCGCCGACGCTTCGGTCGCATGTTATTCTTCATGTTGTCATTATGAACCTCTCCTCTAATAAAACATTCACTTCAACCAGAACCTCCTGAAACTATGACGTCATGATTCACCTGAGACCAACAGTCATGTGACCAGAAATCAGAGAGGAGAGGAGAGGAGGAGAGGAGAGGAGGAGAGAGGAGGGGAGAGAGAGAGGAGGGGAGAGAAGAGAGAGGAGGGGAGAGGAGGAGAGAGGAGAGGAGAGGAGAAGAGGAGAGGAGGAGACAGGAGGGGAGAGGAGAGAGGAGAGGAGAGAAGAAGAGAGAGAGGAGGGGAGAGTAGAGGAGAGGAGAGGAGGGGAGAGGAGAAAGAGGAGAGGAGAGGAGAAGAGGAGAGGAGGAGAGAGGAGGGGAGAGGAGAGGAGAGGAGGGGAGAGTAGAGGAGAGGAGAGGAGGGGAGAGGAGAAAGAGTAGAGGAGAGGAGAGAGGAGACATGTCAATAGATTCATATTTGTAGAGACTCAGTTTTATCAACATTGTAACACTTCTCTTTACGGAGTGATGTCATCATGACTGTTGTTCTCTAAACACTTGTTCTAGTTCTCTACTTCTGGTCATCATGGTTCTGTTTCATAGAGGAGCAGGGCTTTTATTTTGAAAATCAAGCCCACAGAGAGAAACACGTTGTGAAGGTTAAAGCATTGAACTGAGATCAACATTAATGAATACTACTTCAGTCAGTATTCTTCTTCTTCTACGTTTTCATTCAAAACGAGAGACAGAACTGTAAAAGTTCAAAGGATCCGTCTCACGTTGTTCATCAGACAGACAGGGAACGGACACTTTGTTGGGGACTACTTTGAGCGGCGGATGAATCCATATGTGTCGGTTTGTTGTTGTGATTCAACGAGCCAATCGGATTCAGGCTCATTAGAACATTCCGCCCGACTACCTGTGCAAAGGTGCAACGCGGTCCTGGTTTCCCCAAGCCAATCGGAGCGGGTAAACATCAAAGAACCACAAGAACACGAGAACCAGGAAGTGAGCGCGTCATGTGACCTTTAATGGTTTAGACCACAGAGAGCTCCAAGGTAAATCAGATGAGATCAGTTAACTTTGTCGTTATCGAGGCAAATATGTTTAATTCACTTGATAGTATGGTCATAGTGTGTGTTTGTGTGTGTGTGTGTGTGTGTGTGTGTGTGTGAGTGAGTGTGTGAGTGTGTGTGTGTGTGTTATCTCAGTGTGGTTTGGTGGTTTTCCTCAGACAGTAACAGCCTGAGGCCTGTGTGTAACACATTAGTCTTGATTTTACAGACAGTTAGTCAGTATGTGTGTGTGTGTGTGTGTGTGTGTGTGTGTGTGAGAGAGAGAGTGTAGTATCTTTTACCCAGAGGTCATTGCAGCAGGGAGACAGTAAACACAGTGAAACACAGTGGACACTCTGTCCGTCTCTGTCTTATTCAGACGTTCACACATGAATACATTCATTGTCTCACACACACACACACACACACACACACACACACACACACACACACACACACACACACACACACACACACACACACACACACACACACACGGAGTCCTGTCTCCTCTCTGACCTCATTATCAGAGGCTTTTCTTAAAGGAACAGCGACGTTGTTTCTCTCCACCAGACTTCATTCAAAAAGCAGCTGAGTCTGCAGTTTTGGTTCTCATACAGTCTGCAGTGATTCATCGTTTCAACGGAGCAGACGAATACTTCTGCTTCAAGAAACGTGAATAAAACGTGTTGATGTAAGATTGTTATATTTAAATAAGCTGAAAACATGAATGTGTGAATGAACAAACTGAACTTTGGCTTCAACTTAATATCTATAAATATTAAAATCAAAGAAAACCAGCTGATGTTATTGTTGATCTCTTTGCTCCTGACTGGTCTCTGGTCACCGGACTGGGAACTAATGTTACCCACAATGCATTTCACAAAGCAGCGTGGAGGACAAACAGAGTCACTAGAGATCTAAGGTCTGAACGTTTAAACTCTGAGGAAATGTACTAGTACTACACAGTGAAAATACTGCTCTACAGTAAAAACACTACACAGTGAAAATACTGCTCTACAGTAAAAACACTAGTACTACACAGTGAAAATACTGCTTTACAGTAAAAACACTACACAGTGAAGATACTGCTCTACAGTAAAAACACTAGTACTACACAGTGAAAATACTGCTCTACAGTAAAAACACTAGTACTACACAGTGAAAATACTGCTTTACAGTAAAAACACTACACAGTGAAAATACTGCTCTACAGTAAAAACACTAGTACTACACAGTGAAAATACTGCTTTACAGTAAAAACACTAGTACTACACAGTGAAAATACTGCTCTACAGTAAAAACACTAGTACTACACAGTGAAAATACTGCTCTACAGTAAAAACACTACACAGTGAAAATACTGCTCTACAGTAAAAACACTACACAGTGAAAATACTGCTCTACAGTAAAAACACTAATACTACACAGTGAAAATACTGCTCTACAGTAAAAACACTAGTACTACACAGCGAAAATACTGCTCTACAGCAAAAACACTAGTACTACACAGTGAAAATACTGCTCTACAGCAAAAACACTAGTACTACACAGTGAAAATACTGCTTCACAGTATAAACTATTATCACATTCTAAACATGTACACTTGTAAACATGTACACTTGTACACTTGTAAACATATACACTTGTAAACATGTAAACTTGTACACTTGTAAACATATACACTTGTAAACATGTAAACATGTACACTTGTAAACATGTACACTTGTAAACATGTAAACATGTACACTTGTAAACATGTACACTTGTAAACATGTAAACATGTATACTTGTAAACATGTACACTTGTAAACATGTAAACATGTACACTTGTAAACATGTACACTTGTAAACATGTAAACATGTAAACATGTACACTTGTAAACATGTACACTTGTAAACATGTAAACATGTACACTTGTAAACATGTACACTTGTAAACATGTACACTTGCACACTTGTAAACATGTAAACATGTACACTTGTAAACATGTACACTTGTAAACATGTACACTTGCACACTTGTAAACATGTAAACATGTACACTTGTAAACATGTACACTTGTAAACATGTAAACATGTACACTTGTAAACATGTACACTTGTAAACATGTACACTTGCACACTTGTAAACATGTAAACATGTACACTTGTAAACATGTACACTTGCACACTTGTAAACATGTAAACATGTACACTTGTAAACATGTACACATGTACACTTGTAAACATGTACACTTGTAAACATGTACACATGTACACTTGTAAACATGTACACATGTAAACTTGTACACTTGTAAACTTGTAAACATGTACACATGTAAACATGTAAACATGTACACTTGCACACTTGTAAACATGTAAACATGTACACATGTAAACATGTACACTTGTAAACATGTACACTTGTAAACATGTACACATGTACACTTGTAAACTTATAAACGTGTAAACTTATAAACTTTGTCTCTAAACTCAGATGACGTCATGTTTCTAAACTTCTCTCTGTGGGAACCAGCCGGCTGCTCTGATTGGCTGCTGAAGCCTCATGTGACTGTTTATGTAACACTGCAGTTAACACACTCCTCTCTGTGTGTGTGTGTGTGTGTGTGTGTGTGTCTCCTCACCTGTCACTAAAACTTTTCATGTAACTGTTGCTTTAAGATTTGAAAAAATAAATTCATTCCTTTGAATTTGAATAATGTTTCAGATTCATTAGAGACTCTCTGACATCCAGCTGAACCCTAACAGCTGTTTACTGACATCACACCAACAACAACATCTGTGTGTGTGTGTGTGTGTGTGTGTGTGTGTGTGTGTGTGTGTGTGTGTGTGTGTCGTCAGCTGCACAGGAACTAACAGTTGTTGAACTCTGCTCTGCTTCCTCTCAACGGTACAATACAAGTTTTAACATGACACA
>NW_027176783.1:680000-685000 GCF_023349555.1 Cebidichthys violaceus
TACTGTGATACTGAGGAGAACTTTTGTCTTCTAGATGGAAAGCACAGATATTGATCTGTTTGATGTTTTCAACATGTCGGCATGTTTAGTTTGACATCGACCAGCAGACAGAAATGATCCAGACTGTTTGTTGAGTTTATCTAAGGATCTGTTTTGTCTCTCAGAGACAGAGACATTAACGTCTCTGACTTCACCGCCGGTTATAATTACAGAGAGGGAGCGTTAATACAAGTTATTAGTCATTTTAATTGATGATCAGCCTCTTTTGATTGGACGGCAGATACTGAGCTCGTTAGGACAGAACCAGGTGAGACGAGAGGCTGAGAGGACGTGATTAAATCTGTAGGAAATTAATTGTCAGTCATTTTCAGTGTGTGATGAAACACGAGGCAACACACACACACACACACACACACACACACACACACACACACACACACACACACACACACACACACACACACACACACACACACACACACACACACACACACACATTCTGAAGTGGGTCGGGATATTTCAGCGCTGGAGGACACGTTAATTAACGGGCCGACCGTTAACGAGCTGAACGCCACGTTGGAACTCCTCCAGACTAAAACAACACATCGGTTATTTCAATCAGACTGATTCTGATCATCTGGTAACCATGGTAACAGGTATGAGATCCAATAGCGGGACAGAAGGAAAAAACATCTGTCGTGTTGCGTTCGAGCGCTGCTCCGTATGTTTGAACTTCGTCAGAGGAAATTAATGTAAAATAACGGGAATAAATCCCTCACTTCGGTCTCATTCTAGACAGAATTTTCACAATAAAAGCCTCTCACACCCCTCAGAACTGGAAGACAACAGAAGCTTATTCTGTGATGAAATGAACTACAGTACAGGTGAGAAAGGACTACAGTAACACACACACACACACACACACACACACACACACACACACACACACACACACACACACACACACACACACAGTATTTTGCACCCCCCCTCTTCCTCTCTGTATCTGTTCATGTGACCCAGTTTCAGGTGCTCAGTGGATTAAGCTCCAACACTTTCTCCCCCATTTTCCCTCCTTCCTCCTCCTCATCTTTTTCCTCCTCTCTTTCCTCCTCATCACCTATTTTCCATCCATCCTCTGTTCTTTCTCAAACTAAAACTCCCTCCATCTTTCTCCTTTGATCACGCTGCTCCTCCTTATCTCCTCTTTCCTTCTCGCCTATGCTTCCTTCCTCCTCATCGTGTCTTTGCCTTCTTCCAAACTGTCTCCTCCTCTCTCTTGTTGTCCTCCCATCCTTTCTCTCTCCTCCTCTCCACCTCCTCCTCTTCTCTCCCTCCTCCTCCTCTCCTCTTCCTTCTCTCCTCCTCCTTCTCTCTCCTCCTCCTCCTCCTCCTTCTCTCTCCTCCTACTCCTCTCCTCCTCCTTCTCTCGTCCTCCTCCTCCTTCTCTCTCCTCCTCCTCTCCTCCTCCTTCTCTCTCCTCCTCCTCTCCTCCTCCTCCTCTTCTCTCCCTCCTCCTCCTCCTCTCCTCTTCCTTCTCTCCTCCTCCTCTCCTCCTCCTTCTCTCGTCCTCCTCCTCCTCTCCTCTCCTCCTTCTCTCTCCTCCTCCTCCTCTCCTCCTTCTCTCGTCCTCCTCCTCCTCTCCTCTCCTCCTTCTCTCTCCTCCTCCTCCTCTCCTCTCCTCCTCCTTCTCTCTCCTCTAGAAGAAGGTGTAAATAACCCTTGAGTTGAGATTGTTTTGTCTAATAACTAATTATCCTCCAATGATCCATAATCAGGACTACTGAGGAGATGATTGGCTGGTGCTCGTTGGGAGTGGTTAAGACCATCAGGCTGAGCCAATCAGAGGCAGAGGGCGGAGTCACCACTTCACCATCCTGGGAAACAAAAATATCACTTACAGTACGAGTGTTGTTCTTCAGAAGTCTGACCATGTTCACATTTAGACTGGGTGTGTCTGCAGCTCACCACACACACACACACACACACACACACACACACACACACACACACACACACACACACACACAGAATATTTTGTAGACGATCCATAAAGGAGAGGAAGCAGACACACTCGCTCACTTTTCATTTAGACCACACAATGTTTTACTGTGTGTGTGTGTGTGTGTGTGTGTGTGTGTGTGTGTGTGTGTGTGTGTGTGTGTGTGTGTGTGTGTGTGTGTGTGACGTCAGGCTAAAACGTGTCCTTTGGGACAAACTTTATTGTCCTCACTGTAAAACACGGTCAATAAGGAGAGAGAGACAAAGAGAGAGAGATGAAGTCATTTCCCGAGGTGAGTCCTGACGATGCGCGCGCGCGCGCGCACACACACACACACACACACACACACACACACACACACACACACACACACACACACACACACACACACACACACACACACACACACACACACACACACACACAGTGAAGTGTAATAAACAGACTGTAGGGATGTTGTTCTTATTCCTCAAATAGATTATTTCATGAAATGAAGATTCATCAAATACAATATTAATAATAATCAACATAATATTCATAATAATAAATATTATTCTGATTTTAAATGTTTTATCAAGAAATATATTTAAGTGAGAGGACACTACGGTCTTTATACAAATCATTTCCTGAAGGGACCGACACATAAAAGCCTCACACACACACACACACACACACACACACACACACACACACACACAGGTCCCAGGTGCTTAGAGGTGCCTCCTAAACACCTGCATGTATTACTGTGACAGCTGAACCACAGAGAGAGAGTTACGAGTCCCTGCAATAAATAATTACAGGAAAGACACACACACACACACACACACACACACACACACACACACACACACACACACACACACACACACAGGTCAAACAGTTAGGTAAACAGAGTAAATCATTACTCTGCTCTTTGGCAGGTTCAAACCCGTTAGCACAGTGACACACCAGCGCTAACGCTAACTACACACACACACACACACACACACACACACACACACACACACACACACACACACACACACACACACACACACACACACACACACACACACACACACACACACAGGAATGTGAAGCTCAGACAGATTATCAGCAACATTTACTGAGACTATTCTTCACAATCAAATCAAAGAAAATCTAAACTATTGAAAATATTCGGCGTTCTTCATACTGTGAACATCTGCACTAAACTGCAGCTCTACATTTTAAAACACATATGTAAAATATTTTTATTTTGATGCTTTTCGTGTATTGTTCTCTCTTTTAAAGCTGATGTTCTGATTAAACATCCTTCATGCTGTGAAAAGAAAAACAGAGAAGCAGTTTAAAAATGTCTGTTGTCACCGTTTCCTCTCAACTACAACATGATTCATATACACATGGACTCCATATGGGTTCACATATGAAGACGTCTGAGTCCTGAACATGTTTCATTAGCAGGTTGTTGAACAGTAGACTCACACAGATAGAGACACAAACAACAGCTGCTGTTAGTGAAGCAACACAAATACCTGCTGCTAACGCAGAGCACTGAGAGACACAATGCTACTTCATGTGCTAATTATTAGCTCTTCTGAGGCTGACAGGGAGCTCTATTCATACGTATGATTAGCATCACATAGACTTAAAGCTACATTAGCTCCTGTTAGCATTAAACAACTAAACGACTTAGTTAGGTTCAGACAACTAAACGACTGAGTTAGGTTTAGACAACTAAACTACTTAGTTAGGTGGAGACAACTAAACGACTGAGTTAGGTTTAGACAACTAAACTACTTAGTTAGGTGGAGACAACTAAACTACTTAGTTAGGTTGAGACAACTAAACTACTTAGTTAGGTTCAGACAACTAAACGACTTAGTTAGGTTCAGACAACTAAACTACTTAGTTAGGTCGAGACAACTAAACTACTTAGTTAGGTTGAGACAACTAAACGACTTAGTTAGGTTTAGACAACTAAACTGCTTAGTTAGGTTGAGACAACTAATCTACTTAGTTAGGTTGAGACAACGAATCTACTTAGTTAGGTTGAGACAACTAAACTACTTAGTTAGGTTCAGACAACTAAACTGCTTAGTTAGGTCGAGACAACTAAACTGCTTAGTTAGGTCGAGACAACTAAACTACTTAGTTAGGTTCAGACAACTAAACTACTTAGTTAGGTTCAGACAACTAATCTGCTTAGGTTGGTACAACTAATCTACTTAGTTAGGTTGAGACAACTAAACTACTTAGTTAGGTTCAGACAACTAAACTACTTAGTTAGGTCGAGACAACTAAACTGCTTAGTTAGGTCGAGACAACTAAACTACTTAGTTAGGTTCAGACAACTAAACTACTTAGTTAGGTTGAGACAACTAATCTACTTAGTTAGGTTGAAACAACTAAACTACTTAGTTAGGTTGAGACAACTAATCTACTTAGTTAGGTTGAGACAACTAAATTACTTAGTTAGGTTCAGACAACTAAACTGCTTAGTTAGGTCGAGACAACTAAACTGCTTAGTTAGGTCGAGACAACTAAACTACTTAGTTAGGTTGAGACAACTAATCTACTTAGGTTGAAACAACTAAACTACTTAGTTAGGTTGAGACAACTAATCTACTTAGTTAGGTTGAAACAACTAAACTACTTAGTTAGGTCGAGACAACTAAACTGCTTAGTTAGGTCGAGACAACTAAACTACTTAGTTAGGTTCAGACAACTAAACTACTTAGTTAGGTTGAGACAACTAATCTACTTAGGTTGAAACAACTAAACTGCTTAGTCAGGTCGAGACAACTAAACTACTTAGTTAGGTTCAGACAACTAAACTACTTAGTTAGGTTCAGACAACTAATCTACTTAGTTAGGTTGAAACAACTAAACTACTTAGTTAGGTTCAGACAACTAAACTACTTAGTTAGGTTCAGACAACTAATCTACTTAGTTAGGTTGAAACAACTAAACTGCTTAGTTAGGGTCAGACTACCCAGCTCACCGAGTGCTTTCAGCT
>NW_027176783.1:690000-717759 GCF_023349555.1 Cebidichthys violaceus
GATAGAGAAGAAGAAATGAACGAGGAGTGACCTGAAACCAGATCAATAAACTGTGTGATCACAGATAAATTACTACAAAACAAACACAACGCAACAGAGCAAATAAACTAAAGTAGTTTGGTCCTTTACGCTCGACTGTAATCTACCAGTAAATAGAGTAGAAGACGAAGCAGAGGTTGACCCAGGAGACAACCTCTGCTGTTCTTCACGTGTTAGAGCTGCGTTCTCTCTAGTGTCCACCAGGGGGCGACTCCTCTGGTTGTATAGAAGTCTAGTCTAAAATGACTCTACTTCTCTCTTGATTTATTCCCTCAGTAAACATTGTAAACATGAGTTTATGGTCTCAATCTCTAGTTTACAGTCTTCTTCAATACAGCATGATGTTCATTTAGTACATTATGCTCCATTTAGAGTCAAACAGACCATAAAGAGGGGATGATTTAGGGGCGGGGCTACACGCTGATTGACAGGTCTCTACGTCACTCCTCCTCAGTCCAGATATGGTCACTTCCTGTTCACTGATTGAAAAAAATAAAACAAGATGGCAACGGCCAAACTCAAGACTTCAAAACGTCCACAAACCAACGAGAGACGTCACCATGACTACGTCCACTTCTTCTATACTGACTTAAATAAACTACGTCAGAATCTATTCCTCCAAAGTGTTTCTAGAATCTATTTAGTGCAGCAACTCTTTACACAAACACGCTGAAAACAGAAGAGAGGAAGTGACCATTAAATGTGATCGACTCTCTTCTTCTAAAACACAATGAAGCTGCTCTCAGACGTTTGTAGTCATTGTCTATTCCTAAAAGTCTGGTTGGACTCAGAGAGTAGAGGAAGAGGAGGATGAAGAGGAGGAGGAGGAGGAGGAGGAGGCTCCACTAAACATAGAGCCAACATCTACAAGCAAACATCAGTCTGTACACTACACAGACGAGTCCTCCGGCTCCTCCTCCCTCAGAGGATGAAGATGAAGTGGGAGGAAGAGGTGAGCGGGGCGAACGCCCAGAGGGTCCTCTTCATCCTCCTCCTCCTCTTCATCCTCCTCATCCTCCACTTTTCGATCGCAGGGCGGTTTTTAAATTCTTCCTTCAGTTCAGCTGAAACCGAGTGATCAAATGTGGAAACAAGAGGAGCTTTTTATAAAAGGGTCTTTTTTAATTTTAATGAAGACGATGATGATGAGGGTGACCGTGGCTAAGTGGAGAGCAGGGCTGCCTTTCAATCAGAGGGTTGGTGGTTCGATCCCCGGCTCCTGCTCCGCTAGTCTCATGTCAATGTGTCCTTGAGCAAGACACTTAACCCCCAAAATTGCTCCCGTAGCTGCGTCTACGGTGTGTAGATAAGTAGATACTTACTGAATTGTAAGTCGCTTTGGATAAAAGCGTCTGTTAAATGACTGTAATGTAAAATGATGAAAATGAAGAAGTTGATGATGAAGATGAAGAGAGTGAAGTGTAGAGGAACAACTTTAGAATTTATTCAACCAAAGAGTTTCTATCTGTTTCAGACTACAAGAGGACGACGATCAATGAAAACAAACGGGTCTATTTTAAGATGATTACATTTAAATATGTTTAAAACTCTTAAATAAGCTCAATAAAAAGGTCTTATATACTATAGAGTTATAGAGTATAGTTATATACTATAGTTATATACTATAGAGTTATATACTATAGTTATATACTATAGAGTTATAGAGTATAGAGTTATATACTATAGTTATATACTATAGAGTTATAGAGTATAGAGTTATATACTATAGAGTTATAGAGTATAGAGTTATATACTATAGTTATATACTATAGAGTTATAGAGTTATATACTATAGAGTTATAGAGTATAGAGTTATATACTATAGTTATATACTATAAAGTTATAGAGTTATATACTATAGAGTTATAGAGTATAGAGTTATATACTATAGAGTTATATACTATAGAGTTATAGAGTATAGAGTTATATACTATAGTTATATACTATAGAGTTATATACTATAGTTATATACGATAGAGTTATAGAGTATAGAGTTATAGTTATATACTATAGAGTTATAGAGTATAGAGTTATAGAGTTATATACTATAGAGTTATATACTAAAGAGTTATATACTATAGTTATATACTATAGAGTTATATACTATAGAGTTATAGAGTATAGAGTTATAGTTATATACTATAGAGTTATATACTATAGTTATATACTATAGAGTTATAGAGTATAGAGTTATATACTATAGAGTTATAGAATATAGAGTTATAGAGTATAGAGTTATATACTAAAGAGTTATATACTATAGTTATATACTATAGAGTTATATACTATAGTTATATACTATAGAGTTATATACTATAGTTATATACTATAGAGTTATAGAGTATAGAGTTATAGTTATATACTATAGAGTTATAGAGTTATATACTATAGAGTATATACTATAGTTATAGAGTATAGAGTTATATACTATAGAGTTATATACTATAGAGTTATAGAGTATAGAGTTATAGAGTATATCGTTATATACTATAGAGTTATAGAGTATATAGCTATAGAGTTATAGAGTATAGAGTGTAGAGCTATATACTATAGAATTATATATTAAGTAAAGAGAAAAATGTTCACGTGATTCTACTTTAATATAATTAAGTAAAAGTTCCAGTTTTTGAACCAGAACCATATACAGAACCAGAACCTCTACAGAACCAGAACCATCTACAGAACCAGAACCATCTACAGAACCAGCTACAACCAGAAACATCTACATAACCAGAAACATCTACAGAACCAGAAACATCAACAGAACCAGCTACAGAACCAGAACCTCTACAGAACCAGGAAGTCGATCACTTGGATGTTCATATTCAGGATCAGGTTTTTCTTGAAAAGCAAAGATGATTAAAGCTCTTCACAGCTGCTTCCTGTGTTTCTTTGTTCAGCTCAAACTGAATGAAGTCTTTCACAGTTTCACACGTTCTCCTCCAGAGACACTAAGCACACCATAGTCTGAGCATTCACAGCTTTAACCTGATTGGTTACCAGAGTTCTGTAAACACGTCTGTCAGGTTTAGAGATGAAGCACTACAGGAGCATCTGACCTGTGAGCTTTAACACAAGAAATAAAAACACACCAGCTTCAGGATCAATGAATACGTTTCAGAAAACACAGGACTTGTTTCAAGATGGCCGACAGGAAACTAAACCAGAGGACCAGTGAAGGTGAAGCAGGAAACACATGAAGAAGCTCCTGAAACAGAAACTCTAGGAAGCAGCCAAGGAACCCCAAAAATACATTGTTAAAACATTCATGCAGCCGTTTTTTCTCCAACGCTAACAAACATCATCTCCTCCTCCTCCTCCTACCTTCTTCAGCTGGCCGCTCCTGGTCCCCACGAACACCACCGTGTGCTCCCCGTAGGTGTAGGCCGCCACGGCCCCCATGCCCTCGGTCCGGTCCTCATAGAGCGGGTTTCCCTCGATGACCCTCAGACCCCCCAGAGGCTGGTTCAGGACCAGACCACAGAAATCATCTCCGATCTGCTTCGGCTGTGGACCACAGAGAGAGAGATGATTAATAATTCATGAATTCAGTAAATGTAGACGATGACATCATCGTGACGAAGGAGGAAATAGGAATAAAAATAATCTGCATTAGAAAACTTTACACTGAAAGACTCATGTTTCCACACACACACACACACACACACACACACACACACACACACACACACACTAATTATTAATAAAATTAGAATTCATATTTTTGAAAACGCCCTCTAAGGTTTCAGATATATTTTTTGCATGATGTAAACGATGACATCGTCTCGTCTATTTGTTGCATTGTGCAACGAGCACGCAGCAGAAACAAAGATGGCCGACGACCAGAGTGTTTGGGTGTTATTTCTGATGTAGATATTTTATGAAACAAAAAGGGGGCGTGGACAGAATTATATCTTAAAACGGTTATAAAAAACATGTGTTGCTGTTGTTGTTGTTGTTGTCCTCACTGACTCACTGTGATGATGAACATAATGTTTAATTTCCAGCTAATAAATAGAGCTTTTTGGTAAAGTTCTCATTGGTTAAACTCTATTGTATTCTGGTTTTGTCACCAATGACGTCATTGTAACAACTTAGTTACATCTCAGGACCAGGACCAGGATCCTTCTGGTTTCTGGAGGACTTGAGAACTAAATGAAGCTAAAATGAACAGATTGTTACATGTTGTGCAGACAGGCTGCTGGTGACGCTTAATGAAGAACAAGACGGAGACACACACACACAGACATATTGCATCTATACATGAACACACATTCCCTGCTGTTTATGATAAAAGGAGGAGGTCAGACCCTGAACAATGACTCCGCCTCCTCTGGCCTCAACGCACGCACGCACGCACGCACGCACGCACGCACGCACGCACACACACACACACACACACACACACACACACACACACACACACACACACACACACACACACACACACACACACACACACACACACACACACACACGTGTTAGTTGGTTAGTTAGTTAATTAGTTGCAGACTAACCCCCCCACCCCTCCTCCTCTCTCTTCTTCCTAAATCTAAGCTCCTCCTACTAACTGGTCTCCTGGCGGGTTTCCCTGCTCGGTTACCATGGTTACCACTGCAGGCCATTACCGCCATGAATAAGAACATCATCTACTCCCCCAAACTGGAACAACCCCACGGAAGAGAGGGGGGGGGGGGGAGAGAGAGAGACACACACAGAGAGAGAGAGACAGAGAGGGAGAGAGAGAGAGACACAGAGAGAGAGACACACAGAGGGAGAAAAAGACAGACAGAGAGAGAGAGAGACAGAGAGAGAGAGAAAGACAGAGAGAGAGAGACAGAGAGAGAGAGACAGAGAGAGACAGAGATTTTGATTTTTAGAAAACCTTTATTTCTTAAAACAACATGAAAGAACAAAAAACCTTGTCATGGCATCAAGAATGAAACAAAACAAATCAAAAACACACTGAAGTCCGTTTCTCTTCTCAGTGTTTTTAAAGGAGCGTTGAATATTAGTTCATCTCCAGACACACATTCTGCTTCATTGTTGCACCGATTCTCAATGAATCCTGCATATTGTTCATGTAAATAAATAAAAACCAACAAAACAAAACTTGTCCTTGAGTTGCTCTTAGGCTGTGAGACCTTGTTCACAATCAGCTCTTTCATTGTTCAGCTCTTTGTTGATCTTCTGAGCTATTTTCTTCAGTCTGTAGCCTTCCTTCACTGTTATCCCTCCTCTGTCTTTACTCCTCATGTGTGACCTGACAGAGCTGGAGAGCTTCTCTTTGTCAGAGAAGTAATCCTCCACGTTAACTCCTTTCACACTTTTAGTTCTCCTCAGAAACCCCTTTATCTTCTCCACACTGTAGTCTCTAGAGCTCCTACCGCTGCCAGCCCTGTGGTCAGAAGACTCGCTGTCAGCAGCAGAATCCTCCTCCAGACTGGACTCAGGGTCTCCTCCCCGGCTGGACTCAGGGTCTTCCTCCAGACTGGACTCAGAGTCCTCCTCCAGACTGGACTCAGGGTCCTTCTCCCGACTGGACTCAGATTTAGCTGCTCCTCTGCTTCCTTTCGTTGCCACTTTCTTTGCCTGTGAGCTTCCATTGTTTCCTTCCTTTTTCCTCTTCCGCTGGGAGACTTTGATCTGCTCCTCGTCACTCTCCATGTCCACCTCACTGCCTGCCCCCACCTGTCCTCCATTACTCTCCCTCCCCACCTGTACCTCACTTGTCCCCTCCCCCCTCACCTCCTTACCCCCACTCGTTCCCTCTTCCCTCACCTCCTTAACCCCACTCGTCCACTCCTCCCTCACCTCCTTAACCCCACTCGCCCCCCCCTCCCTCACCTCCTTAACCCCGCTCGTCCCCTCCTTCCTTACCTCCTTAACCCCACTCGTGCCCTCCTTCCTTATCTCCTGGACCCCACTTGTCCCCTCCTGTCCATCTTGTTTGTCTCCTCTGCCCTCCTCAGAACCTTTCTGGTTTTGGTTCTGGTCTTTATGAGAACCGGTTTTTTTTCAGGACAGGCTCTGCTCTGATGTCCCTGTTTCCCACAACTGAAACATTTAAAATCCTCAGTTGTTGCAAAAATGATGTAATCGAAGTCCTCCACTGTGACTGTGAACACGAGGTCCACCTGTCTGCTCCTGTTCTTGGGGATCATGAGGAGCTGTCTCCTGTGAGACACCACGTGCCTCAGAAGTGGAGACTTGGCCCCAGATGACAGCTTCTTAACTTTAGACACGATCTTTCCATGTCTGGACAGCTCTCTGGTTATCAGCTCATCCTTGATGAATGGTGGCACGTTGGAACCAGTGACTTTTACCGCCGGGTCGCTGAGAGGATAGACGGGTAGGAAGCCGCCATTCACCTCGATCCCGCTGTCCAACACCAGTTCCGTATCCTCTTCGGTATCACAAAACATGATCACCGCACCGTTCATCCGTGCAGCGGACCTCACGTTGCTGTGACCGATGAGCTCCCCCGCTGCCAGGCTGCAGTCCTCCACCGAGCACGGGAAACGCGGCGGAATCTTCACGCCGTGTTTCCTCGTTAGTTTGGTGAAGTCCATGGCGGCGTGCAGCACGTGTGCTGATCGGCTGCAAACACCACCAAAAAAAACCCTAAAACCCCCCAAGTGTTCACACAAACACCGTGAGCCCTACACACCACAATACACTGTCATATGCAACGTTAAATAACAAAGAAAAATGTCGAAAAAATCGCTATTAATCACTCTCCGAAAACTCACCACTCCCTCCACTCAGAGACACAGAGACAGAGAGAGAGAGAGAGAGAGACTGACAGAGAGACACACACACACACACACACACACACACACACACACACACACTATATATGTAATTAATAATCAATCTAGATGTTATATTAATGATATTGTATATTAATGATATTGTGTATTCATGATATTGTGTATTAATATTATTGTATTATATTATATGTTTAATTTTGTTGATGCTTTGGCAAAACTGTTTCTAAACTTTCATGCCAATAAAGCTATTGAATTGAAAATTGAAAAATTGAGAGACAAAATATTCACGATAAAATCGTCCCTGATAGCGATTATTTTTCAATAAAGTTATTTTTGAATCCATTTTCCTCTCTCAACCAATAACACACCAGCCAGACGATCAGCTGATCCTTGGCTAACAGGAAGTTAGCCGCCATGCTAACATGCTAGCTCACCGTGTGGATGCAGGGCAGCTCCTTGTTGAGTAACCAGGGTAAGGACAGGCGTCCCTCTCCACGGTAACAGGACCGGATCCTCTCCCTCATGGCCAGGTTGATGTGCTGCAAGGTGAACAGACACAGGACCGTCTCTCTGGGCGGGTTGGACCGGTTCTTCTGACCCTGAACACACAGAGAGAGAGAGACAGGTGAGGGTTCAAGTCCCTGAAGCAATGCACGGTGGTGTCACAAGGAACAAAGGAAACAGGAGACGAGGACAAAGGACACAGAGAAGGACATGAAGAGAAGTCCGGAAAAAGAGACACCAACAAAGACAGACAGGAAGTTAAAAATACCCTGGAGACGTAAAATAAAGAGAAGAAAAAAAGATAAGACACTGACATCCGTCTCTCTCTCTCTCTCCCCCCGTCTGTCTGACCGTCTCTCTCTCTCTCTCTCTCTCTCTCTCTCTCTCTCTCTCTCTCTCTCTCTCTCTCTCTCCCCTCACCTGTGAGAAGACGACAAAGAGGACATCGTCGTCCTCCGACAGGCCGAGTGCGTGGGCCAGCCTCCGCCCTGGTTTCTGCTTGTAGGCGGCTTGGACGAGTCGGTACTCCACGCCGTCCTTGGTGCAGCCCAGAGGGAACTCCACGTAGGAGTAGAACTCGGTGTCGTTGGAACACATGCGGACGATCTTAGAGGTGAAGAACTTCTCTCCGCCGGCGTCCATCTGCGTGAGCTGCGTGTCCAGCTGCAGCGTCAGGAAGTAGACGTAGGTGCGGCTGGAGAAGCCGTAGACGTAGTAGATGTCGAAGGCCGGGTAGAGGGACAGCGTGTCCGACGGGATCTTGATCTGCGAGGACACAAACTCGTCCTGGTAGACCAGAGAGAACATGTTGACGCTCTCCTCGTCCGCCACCAGCTTCCTGCTGGACAGCGTGGGGAAGTACTCGGACTTCCCGTCGATGGCGGCACCGATAAAGAGCCGGCTGCCGCCCTTCACGGGCCTCTTCCTCTTTGGGTCGGCCGTCCAATCGTCCTCGCCCACAACCACACCTGAGGAGGAAGAGGAGGAGGAAGAACACATTCATGACACCGGTTTACAGATGACTTGTGTTCTTACAGCAGATGATTGACAGGTCTCTCCTTTAAGTTAATAAAACGGGATTTTACCCTTTGTGTGTAGACAGACAGGTGTAAACAGACAGGTGTAGACAGACAGGTGTAAACAGACAGGCGTAGACAGACAGGCGTAGACAGACAGGCGTAAACATACAGGTGTAGACAGACAGGTGTAGACAGACAGGCGTAGACAGACAGGCGTAGACAGACAGGCGTAAACAGACAGGTGTAGACAGACAGGTGTAAACAGACAGGTGTAGACAGACAGGCGTAGACAGACAGGCGTAGACAGACAGGTGTAAACATACAGGTGTAGACAGACAGGCGTAGACAGACAGGCGTAGACAGACAGGCGTAAACAGACAGGTGTAGACAGACAGGTGTAGACAGACAGGTATAAACAGACAGGTGTAGACAGACAGGTGTAGACAGACAGTTGTAAACATACAGGCGTAGACAGACAGGTGTAAACAGACAGGCGTAGACAGACAGGTGTAGACAGACAGGTGTAGACAGACAGGTGTAAACAGACAGTTGTAAAGAGACAGGTGTAGACAGACAGGTATAGACAGACAGGTGTAGACAGACAGGTGTTAACAGACAGGTGTTAACTGACAGGTGTTAACTGACAGGTGTAGACAGACAGGTGTAGACAGACAGGTGTAAACAGACAGGCGTAGACAGACAGTTGTAGACAGACAGGTGTAAACAGACAGGTGTAGACAGACAGGTGTAGACAGACAGGCGTAGACAGACAGGTGTAAACAGACAGGTGTAGACAGACAGGTGTAGACAGACAGGTATAGACAGACAGGTGTAAACAGACAGGTGTAGACAGACAGGTGTAGACAGACAGTTGTAAACATACAGGCATAGACAGACAGGTGTTAACAGACAGGTGTAAACAGACAGGCGTAGACAGACAGGTGTAGACAGACAGGTGTAAACAGACAGGTGTAGACAGACAGGTGTAGACAGACAGGTGTAAAGACAAGAGCTGAAGGATGTTAAAAGTCACCCTGCTTAGGTTATAAGAAGTCCCAGGTTGCTAGTTGTTAAGTGGTTCAAGGGTTTTTACTTGTTCTAGTATTTATATCTAGTTCTCACCTCCAGAACCATTTCAGAACTCATAATCATGAGATCAAGTCTAATAATTATGAGATGAACTAATATGTGCAGCAGAGTGAGTGACATGTGATGATTGTTTGAGAGCAGAGACGAGCTCTGAGATGAGACTCTGTTGTTGTTGTTTGTCAATCATCTGTTTTGTCAGAAGTCTTCCTTCAGCTTGTTGTTCAAAATAAAAACAAGATCAGCTGATTTACAATAAAAATTTAAAATAAACATGTCGACACTGACACATGATTGAGTCGAGAGGAAACGAGAGCTTTCTTTATCTTTCTGTTTTTTACATCCAATTCACCAAAAACTCTCTCTGTTTTTTTGTTTTTTTTACAATTTACAGTCAAAATGACTAAAGTACTCTATCGCTCATCTTTATCTTGTCACCCTTAATGTGTTTAGCCTAGCTTAGCACAAAGGCTGGAGCTTAGCTCAAACCAAGAAATACACACTCCAAAGCTGTCAGATTTACATGATGGATTTGGTATTTTACAAGCTAGTCACCAATCATCCCGTTATAAGCTAAACTACCAGTCTTTGTGCTAATCTAGGCTAAACACTCCCTGGAGTTACGAAAAGAGAGCATAACTTAACGTCTTTTTGGTAAAAACAACAGTAAACGGGCTAGCAGATTAGCTTACTACCAGTAAGCTAGTGCTAGTATTAGCTTTTCTGACCATCCCAGGAATTATCTTTAGTTTTGGTTTGATTTAGTAAAGTAGCATTATCTTTTGTAAAGTAGCATTAGCTATTGTAACGTAGCATTAGCTATTGTAAAGTAGCATTAGCTTTTCCAAAGTAGCATTAGCTATTGTAAAGTAGCATTAGCTTTTCTAAAGTAGCATTAGCTATTGTAAAGTAGCATTAGCTATTGTAAAGTAGCATTAGCTATTGCAAAGTAGCATTAGCTTTTGTAAAGTAGCATTAGCTATTGTAAAGTAGCATTAGCTATTGTAAAGTAGTAAACGTTAGCAGGCCTTTTGAGATGATGCTTTCAGTTGTTGGTCAGTTGTTGGACAGATTTGTGCTAAGCTAGGGCTAAACACACCCTGGACCTGTCTGTACTCTGGCGGCCATAACCCAGAATTAACCTCAGCTCGTTAGCTAGTAAACAGTTAGCTTTTGTGACCTCTCCTGCATTACATGTTAGCATGGTTTAGCATTAGCTGGAGGATTTTATAAAAATCACTTAATGAGATTTAGGACTTTTCTAACATGGAGGTTTGGAGGTGTTTGAAAGTCCTTTTAAAAAGTCTGTCCCACCTAATCTTTGTCTCAACTTCCTACCTGTTCAGGTGTATTTGACCCCGCCCCCTCTGCACCAGCTTACCTGCCATCCCATCAGCCTCTCTGGCTCCAGACAAGTAGTGCTCTTTGCGGTGATGCGGCTCTCCCAGTTTGAAGAGATCTTCCAGTCGGAGGAACTGACAGACGCCCTGCCAGATCGACCCACACGCCACCAGTCTGTTCCCAGTGTAATCCACCAGTAAGAGCTTATTCACGTTATCCGACGACTCCAGTCTGAGGGAAGACAGACAGGTGGGACGTTAGACAGGTAAGTAGACAGAGAGATGAGACTGTTAGACGAACAGAAGAGGACACGGACAGGTAAAGCAGCGAGACAGTGAGACAAATGAAACAGTAAGACAGGTGTATAAGACAGATGAAGAGACGGATGGATAAACAAGTTTAGTAGACAGAAGGGTGTAGTAGACAGGTGTAGAAAGACAGGTCACACTAACCTGTGGGCACAGGCCCTGACGCTGGGCGGAGGGTAACACTTGGCGTTGTCCTCCACCGGTCCGGTCATGTGACTCCTCAGCTCCGTCAGATTGGCCGACAGCTTCAGCACTCGGTTGACGGCGCCGACGAACACCTCACCTGTCCTCCGGTGGACGGTCAGGTGTGTGAGGGAGGAGTCAAAGGCTCGGTACACCACCCGGCCCGACGCCATGGGGGGAGGGAGAGGAGCAGCCGGGGCAGAGAGGAGGGGGGAGGAGAGGAGGAGGAGGGAGAGGAGGAGGAAGAGGAGGAGAGGAGAGGAAGAAGGGAGCATGGTGGACAGAGAGAGGAGGAAAGGATGGAGGGATGGAGGAGAGGAGGGGAAGAGGAGGAGAGGAGAGCTGGCTGCAGGTCTGATGAGGAGTCAGCTTCAAAGGGGCATGACTGTGGAGAGAGAGAGAGAGACAGGTAGGACATTTAACTACAGAGAGAGAGAGACAGGTAGGACATTTAACTACAGAGAGAGAGACAGGTCGAACATGTAACTACAGAGAGAGAGACAGGTAGGACATGTAACTACAGAGAGACAGACAGGACATGTAACTACAGAGAGAGAGACAGGTAGGACATGTAACTACAGAGAGACAGACAGGTAGGACATGTACCTACAGAGAGAGACAGACAGGTAGGACATGTAACTACAGAGAGAGAGACAGGTAGGACATGTAACTAAAGAAAGAGAGACAGAAATGACATGTAACTACAGAGAGAGACAGACAGGACATGTAACTACAGAGAGAGACAGACAGGACATGTAACTACAGAGAGAGAGACAGACAGGACATGTAACTACAGAAAGAGAGACAGACAGGACATGTAACTACAGAAAGAGAGACAGGTAGGACATGTAACTACAGAGAGAGAGACAGGTAGGACATGTAACTACAGAGAGAGAGACAGGTAGGACATGTAACTACAGAGAGAGAGACAGGTAGGACATGTAACTACAGAGAGAGACAGACAGGACATGTAACTACAGAGAGAGACAGACAGGACATGTAACTACAGAGAGAGACAGACGGGTAGCGATATCCTGACTTTACTCTAGGAGCTTTAGAACCTTGTATTATTTACAAGAAGCTCTCTAACACAGTGATTATCTCTGTGTGTGTGTGTGTGTGTGTGTGTGCGCGCGTCTGGTTGTGTGTGTGTGTCTGGTTGTGTGTGTGTGTGTGTGTGTGTGTGTGTGTGTGTGTGTGTCTGGTTGTGTGTGTGTGTCTGGTTGTGTGTGTCTGGTTGTGTGTGTGTGCGTCTGGTTGTGTGTGTCTGGTTGTGTGTGTGTGTCTGGTTGTGTGTGTCTGGTTGTGTGTGTGTGTGTGTGTGTGTCTGGTTGTGTGTGTGTGTCTGGTTGTGTGTGTGTGCGTCTGGTTGTGTGTGTGTGTCTGGTTGTGTGTGTCTGGTTGTGTGTGTGTGTCTGGTTGTGTGTGTGTGTGTCTGGTTGTGTGTGTGTGTCTGGTTGTGTGTGTCTGGTTGTGTGTGTGTGTCTGGTTGTGTGTGTGTGTGTGTCTGGTTGTGTGTGTGTGTCTGGTTGTGTGTGTGTGTGTCTGGTTGTGTGTGTCTGGTTGTGTGTGTGTCTGGTTGTGTGTGTCTGGTTGTGTGTGTGTGTCTGGTTGTGTGTGTGTGTCTGGTTGTGTGTGTGTGTGTCTGGTTGTGTGTGTCTGGTTGTGTGTGCGTCTGGTTGTGTGTGTCTGGTTGTGTGTGTGTGTCTGGTTGTGTGTGTCTGGTTGTGTGTGTGTGTGTGTGTGTGTGTCTGGTTGTGTGTGTGTGTCTGGTTGTGTGTGTGTGCGTCTGGTTGTGTGTGTGTGTCTGGTTGTGTGTGTCTGGTTGTGTGTGTGTGTCTGGTTGTGTGTGTGTGTGTCTGGTTGTGTGTGTGTGTCTGGTTGTGTGTGTCTGGTTGTGTGTGTGTGTCTGGTTGTGTGTGTGTGTGTGTCTGGTTGTGTGTGTGTGTGTCTGGTTGTGTGTGTCTGGTTGTGTGTGTGTCTGGTTGTGTGTGTCTGGTTGTGTGTGTCTGGTTGTGTGTGTGTGTGTCTGGTTGTGTGTGTGTGTCTGGTTGTGTGTGTGTGTGTCTGGTTGTGTGTGTCTGGTTGTGTGTGTGTCTGGTTGTGTGTGTCTGGTTGTGTGTGTCTGGTTGTGTGTGTGTGATCTGATAGTTATTGATCTGTTTCCGTCTGTCTTCTCACTGATTCTCTCACAAAGCTTCAGCAGCTCCAGTAACACTGAGCTGGATGGAAACTTCACTCTCATCCTGGCAGCCGCTTCTACTCCCTTTACGTTTGAGTGACAGCTCACCCCCCCCACCCCCCCCCACCACCACACACACACACACACACACACACACACACACACACACACACACACACACACACTAAAAAGACTCTTAAACGTTAGAAATCAGTTTCATGTAAACCCGGTGGTGAAGGAGACAAAATGGAGGGTTTTCCTTTAAAACGCTGCTGAACATCGTCTGTATGTGGGTGTCTCCGGTGGGATTTGAACCCTCGGCTGTAGCGGCGCTTCGTATCTCGTATCTGCTGGTTTCTCAGCTGGGACACAATCAATAAAGAGAGAACACGAGGAACAAAAACGAGGCTCGGTTCATCTTCTCTGATATTTTATTATTGCTCTGAAACATTTTCATGTATTTTAGGATGAGTGATGTCATCATGTGTTGTTCTCACTAAAGACATGTTCTAGTTCTCTCTACTTCTAGTCATCATGGTTCTGTTTCCATAGAGGAGCAGGACTTTTGTTTTGAAAATCAAGACCTCAGAGAGAAAAAGCACGCCCTGAAACTGATTCAGAGGGTTAGCTTACCAGCTAGCACGCATGCTAGGGACTGAAGCTAGCGACCTAGCATGCTATCAATCACTGAAGCCAGCAACCTGGCATGCTATCAATCACTGAAGCTAGTGACCTGGCATGCTATCAATCACTGAAGCCAGCGACCTGGCATGCTATCAATCACTGAAGCTAGTGACCTGGCATGCTATCAATCACTGAAGCTAGCGACCTGGCATGCTATCAATCACTGAAGCTAGCGACCTGGCATGCTATCAATCACTGAAGCTAGTGACCTGGCATGCTATCAATCACTGAAGCTAGTGACCTGGCATGCTATCAATCACTGAAGCTAGCGACCTGGCATGCTATCAATCACTGAAGCTAGTGACCTGGCGTGCTATCAATCACTGAAGCTAGTGACCTGGCATGCTATCAATCACTGAAGCCAGTGGCCTGGCATGCTATCAATCACTGAAGCTAGTGACCTGGCATGCTATCAATCACTGAAGCTAGTGACCTGGCATGCTATCAATCACTGAAGCTAGTGACCTGGCATGCTATCAATCACTGAAGCTAGTGACCTGGCATGCTATCAATCACTGAAGCCAGTGGCCTGGCATGCTATCAATCACTGAAGCTAGTGACCTGGCATGCTATCAATCACTGAAGCTAGTGACCTGGCGTGCTATCAATCACTGAAGCCAGCGACCTGGCATCACTGAAGCTAAGCTAATACCAGATAATCAAAATTGCTAACTGATGGTACCAAAGACATATCATAGCTATGTGTTGTTTAAAGGAACATCCTTAGTCCTTTATTAATCAAAGTAGAGATGAAACACTTAGTCGATCAATAAGAGAACTGTTTTTGTCATCTATTAAGTAGTGCTGGGCAACGATTAATCTCATTGTTATGCAGTGTAGTATTATTATTATTAGTGTTATTCACTTGTTTTTTAAAGTACTGCTATATGAACAAAAGTACAATAACATTTGGTTTGAAATACTTTGTGTGTAATAGATGATGTTTAAATATACATCTTGAAAACTATAAACCTATCTACGTCATGTTTTTATGTTTGTTAAATTCTCAGTAGTGATAAATAAATGATATGATTATTATACATATTACAAACAAAAACACTTTAAAACTCTACAAACTATTTTTTGGTGTTTTGGTCAGACACATATTACACTGATTAGAGTGTAGTATGTGTGGTAGGAGAGGGAGAAGAAGAAGAAGCTCTTAAATGAATCCTGTGACTGAGCTCAGATCAAGTCTTCACTTCATCACAGAGTCCATTAGTGACGGAGACGACTCTAATCAGACAGTAGAAGAAGAGTTCACTGACTGACTGCTGCTAATCAGACAGTAGAAGAAGAGTTCACAATGGAAACGCAGAGGCTCAATGAACAGGAGAGAGCTACAGTAACACACACACACACACACACACACACACACACACACACACACACACACACTGGTGAACACAGAGGCAGTGAAAGATCAGCACATTAGTTAATTAGCCTGCTGAGCTCAAGGGACACCAGAGTGTGTGTGTGTGTGTGTGTGTGTGTGTGTGTGTGTGGTCTCAGACGACAGACAGCTGGACAGACAGAGGAGACAGATAGAGTTTCTCTAACTGGGCTACGATTTCACTGGACCATCCATCACCCTGCTGAATCTGTGTGTGTGTGTGTGTGTGTGTGTGTGTGTGTGTGCGCGCGCGCGCTAACATCAAGCTAACTGCTAACCTAGCTAATGCGGCCGTCTTGTTTGAGCATTGCATGTTTAATTAAAATTAGAATTAACATACTCATATTTACAGTTAGCTTAGCACAAAGACTGGAAGCACGGGGACACTGTTAGCCTAGCTTAGCACAAAGACTGGAAGCAGGGGGAAACTGTTAGCCTAGCTTAGCACAAAGACTGGAAGCAGGGGGACACTGTTAGCCTAGCTTAGCACAAAGACTGGAAGCAGAGGGAAACTGTTAGCCTAGCTTAGCACAAAGACTGGAAGCAGGGGGACACTGTTAGCCTAGCTTAGCACAAAGACTGGAAGCATGGACGAATTATGGTCTGGAGGAATGTGGATTGTGTTGATTTCTTTAGTCCTGTTTGAATCAGTAGAACAGATGAACGCTGCAGGAGAGTTTGTAGCTTGTGTGATGCTGTTGTTTTCATGTTAAGCTAGTTTAGCGTAGCGTTTAGCGTTTAACATGTGTGTGTGTGTGTATATGTGTGTATATGTTTCTGTATATATGTATAGATGCCACAATAACAAAAAATAAATAAGTTTGAGAGTCTAAAATATTTACAGTCAAAATCATCATCCAAGTCAAAATTTTGAATAAACTATTACATTAAACATTTTAATTGTCTTTGTCTTTTAGTCACATTCATGAGATAATTTTAAATATTTAGACATGAAGTCAATATTTAGAACATTTAGAAATATTACATTTTTTGAACGAGTAGGTCAATGTTTTTGTTGATTTATATTTGTATTAATATTCTGAGAACATGAAGAATACTTTGTGTAGATTTATTAAATAATGAATAAAACGATCCCATATTTAAACGTGATGCTGCTCTTGTGAACGCATCACGTGTGTGAGTCACTTCCTGTGATTAAATGAAACCCACTGTGAGCTTTAATACTTTAATTACACGCCTCTGTAATTACACACCGCTGTAAACTGCTGAGCTGTTAGCAGCTACGACGCTAACACGCTAACACTCGCCCCCCCACAGCGTGAGCGCTTCACTGTCCCTCTGTAAACCAGAGAGAGTCTCACAAGAGACAGAACATCATCCAACATCTAGAGGACACGGAGGAGACAGAGGACACGGAGGAGACAGAAGACAGAGAACACGGAGGAGGCAGAGGACAGGGAGGAGACGGAGGAGACAGAAGACAGAGGAGACACGGAGGAGACAGAAGACGGAGGAGACACGGAGGAGACAGAAGACAGAGAGGAGACAGAAGACACAGGACAGAGAGGAGACAGAGAGGAGACAGAAGACACAGAGGACAGAGAGGACACAGAGGACATCAAAGGTGTTAAAGGTGAGTTCAAAGGAACAACATGATGTTGGATCAACAACCTTGAAGACAGAAGACACCGAAATAAAAAATCCACTTTATTACAGCAAATATTAAACGCTGTCTGTGGATCTGTCATTATTATTATATTAATATGTATTATTATTATTATTATTATTATTATTATTATTATTATTATTATAAGAAGCAGCAGTTTTCCAGCTGTATTTATTTGACGTCTTTAGTCATTAATGTTTGAGATTCTTCTTCTTCTGCTGCAATCTGATTGGCTGTTTACAGAATACTGACAGTAAGGAGCGATGTGGATTATTATTATTAAAGTATTAAACACTGTCCATCAGACTCTGTTAGGAACCAAACCTCATGAAGAAATAAGCAGATTTAACGACGGTTCTCTAACAAATAGTCTGATCACTGGTTTTACCGTGTGTACCAAGTATCTGTTGCCTGAACATGATATAGCCTAGCTTAGCATAAAGGCAGTTAACAGGTAACCAGCTCCTCTAAACCCTGATTAACAGGAGGGACTATTTCTTGTCATGGAGCCAGTCAGCCTGGAGGGATGTGATTGGACGATGATTATCTGGCTCCACGGCAACAACCAGAGGAATAACTGCTCCATTAACTGTGTGTGTGTGTGTGTGTGTGTGTGTGTGTGTGTGTGTGTGTGTGTGCGTGTGCAGTCTCCACCATCATCAGTCCATCTAACGGTTATTTCATTAGAGGGAAACACTGTTGGTCACATGACCGTGATGGCGGTTGAAATGTTATTTTTGTAATTTAATGGATCAGCTGATGGAAACCAGAGACAGCGAACATCTAAACACGTCTGACCCCGAGCGGTTACGGCGGCGGCCATGTTGGCTCTGGAGTCTCAGTTTAAACAAACATCTGTTAGAGGCTGCAAGTGAACGACTCAAAGTGTTTACGACATGT
Source organism: Cebidichthys violaceus (assembly GCF_023349555.1). NCBI lineage: Eukaryota > Metazoa > Chordata > Actinopteri > Perciformes > Stichaeidae > Cebidichthys > Cebidichthys violaceus. The sequence continues at coordinate 708,040 of NW_027176783.1, forward strand.
TTGTTTGAAGTGGGTTTTTTACTGTCACCGTCTCTGCAGCTCCACAGAGATGTTTATGTCTTCTAGCTCTGACTGGACTCTTCTGTTGGACCGACGGTCACCAGGTGGACACAAACGTTTAGACACTCGCTGTGTTGGCATTTTTACAACAAATACGATTATTTTTAACATTTCATTTTTAGTTCTCACATCTTTTTACCTCCACTTCAACTATCTGCGACACTTCAACTATCTACAACACTTCAACTATCGGCGACACTTCAACTATCGGCAACATTTCAACTATCTGCGACACTTCAACTATCGGCGACACTTCAACTATCGGCAACATTTCAACTATCTGTGACACTTCAACTATCGGCAACATTTCAACTATCTGTGACATTTCAACTATCTGTGACACTTCAACTATCGGCAACATTTCAACTATCTGCGACACTTCAACTATCTGCGACACTTCAACTATCTGTCCACTTCAACTATCTGCGATACTGCGACACTTCATCTGACGCGTCACCTGCTGTCACCGTTTACACTTCAACTACTTTCAGAGCTTAGATACAATCTGACAATTAAACCTGAAACTAAACATTTTTTTCCCACTTTGCTACAAAAATACACTTTAACTCTCGCTGACACTTCAACTGCTTTTAGTGCTTCAACTCCAATCAAATGTGACACATCTCACATGTTAACTACGGTTTCACTATTCTCTGTTCTCAGACTTGTAGTTCAGTTCAGTGATGTTTCGGCCTGTTTTTGGGGTTCATCCCAAAGTAAACTGTAAACATTTGATGAACTGACAGGAAGCGTGTTCATCAGACGTCCTCTCTGTTTCCACTGACTGCAGGAGCAGAACATCAAAAACAAAGTGGGTTCCTGTGACTGACGGCGTCACGCTGCATTTAACGGCTGGATTTATCTCCCAGAGAAAATGTTACATAAAAAGGTACAGTGAACCACGTTTAGATCAAACACAATAGATGTCTATGGGGATTAATAACTCATAGAATGAAACAGTTATCTATTAAGAATTACACACAATTTGGTTGGATGTCTTATGAAACCTTACTCTCGTTACATGAATACAGACCTTTCAAAATAAAGTTCCGTCCTCACAGGGTGCTTCTGATCTAGGTTTTGGTAAAAGACGGTGAAATACTGAGTTCAGTTTGGTTAGTTATTAGTACTTAGTTAGACCAGGTCTGAGTGGGGCCTTTGTGGTCTTTATACTCCCTCGTTTTCCTGATTACGTGGATGATTTGACGGCTAATTATTTTTTCATAGGTGTTGCAACAAATACTGGATGAGACAATATGATCATTTATAATACATCATCTCTAATGTCTAAGAAAATCTGATTATTTTGCTCCTAAGTTCTTAATTAAATGAGAAAATACTCAGTACTAGTATATAATTCCCACTGAAGTACACAAAAATATGAGTATTTATCTATTGAAAACATACTGTATCCTGATCTATATATCTACACATATATATATATATATATATATATATATATATATATATATATATATACGTACAGTTGTGGTCAAAAGTTTAAATACACTTGTAAAGAACATAATGTCATGGCTCTCTTGAGTTTCCAGTTATTTCTACAACTCTGATTTTTCTCTGATAGAGTGATTGGAACAGATACTTCTTTGTCACAAAAAAACATTCATGAAGTTTGGTTCTTTCATGACTTTATTATGGGTTAACAGAAAAAGTGACAAAATCTGCTGGGTCAAAAATATACATACAGCAACATGAATTAGCAATTTTGGTGACTTAGAAAGTTGTGTCAATGAAATGAGCTTCATAGCATGGCCTCTTAACTTCTTGTGAGTGATTATGAGTGACTACAGCCGGTGACTTCTCTGAGGCCATTTAAATAGGGCTCATTGGATACAAACGCCCACAAACGCTACAATGGGAAAGTCAAAGGAGCTCAGCATGGATCTGAAAAAGCGAATCATTGACTTGAACAAGTCAGGAAAGTCACTTGGAGCCATTTCAAAGCAGCTGCAGGTCCCAAGAGCAACAGTGCAAACAATTGTTTGTAAGTATAAAGTGCATGGCACTGTTTTGTCACTGCCACGATCAGGAAGAAAACGCAAGCTATCACCTGCTGCTGAGAGAAAATTGGTCAGGAGGGTGAAGAGTCAACCGAGAACCACCAAAAAGCAGATCTGCCAAGAATTAGAAGCTGCTGAATTAGAAGCTGAATTAGAAGCTGCTGTGGACACAGGTGTCAGTGTCCACAGTCAAGCGTGTTTTGCATCTCCATGGACTGAGAGGCTGCCGTGCAAGAAGGAAGCCCTCGCTCCAAAAGCGGCACCTTAAGGCTCGACTGAAGTTTGCTGCTGATCACATGGACAAAGATAAGACCTTCTGGAGGAAAGTTCTGTGGTCAGACGAAACAAAAATCGAGCTGTTTGGCCACAATGCCCAGCAATATGTTTGGAGGAGAAAAGGTGAGGCCTTTAACCCCAAGAACACCATGCCTACCGTCAAGCACGGTGGTGGTAGTATTATGCTATGGGGCTGTTTTGCTGCCAATGGAACTGGTGCTTTACAGAGAGTAAATGGGATAATGAAGAAGGAGGATTACCTTCAAATTCTTCAGGATAAACTAAAATCATCAGCCCAAAGGTTGGGTCTTGGGCGCAGTTGGGTGTTCCAACAGGACAATGACCCCAAACACACATCAAAAGTGGTAATGGAATGGCTAAATCAGGCTAGAATTAGGGTTTTAGAATGGCCTTCCCAAAGTCCTGACTTAAATCCCATTGAGAACATGTGGACAATGCTGAAGGAACAAGTCCATGTCAGAAAGCCATCAAATGTAACTGAACTGCACCAATTCTGTCAAGAGGAGTGGTCAAAGATTCAACAAGAAGCTTGCCAGAAGCTTGTGGATGGCTACCAAAAGCGCCTAATTGAAGTGAAAATGGCCAAGGGACATGTAACCAAATATTAGCACTGCTGTATGTATATTTTTGACCCAGCAGATTTGATCACTTTTTCTGTTAACCCATAATAAAGTCATGACAGAACCAAACTTCATGAATGTTTTTTGTGACAAAGAAGTATCTGTTCCAATCACTCTATCAGAGAAAAATCAGAGTTGTAGAAATAACGGTGAAACTCAAGAGAGCCATGACATTATGTTCTTTACAAGTGTATGTAAACTTTTGACCACAACTGTATATATATATGTATATATATATATATATATATATATATGTATATATATATATATATATATATATATATATATATATATATATATGTATATATATATATGTATATATATATATATATGTATATATATATATATATGTATATATATATATATATATATATATATATATATATATATATATATATACACATACGTATATATAGCTGTTAATGAACTGTGACCAGGTAACTTCAGTCACCAGGATGTGTTTTTATGTTCGGCCTCCTCTGGTTTCAGGTCAGTGAACGTTCATTTCTCCGTCTCTATCAAAGCGTCCCAGTGTTTTCTAACTGGGCCGCTGTGATTGGCTCTCACTGGGACGACAGCTGTGACTCTAATGAATTAGATTTAAGAGACTAAAATCAGAGACACCGTGTCCACCGTCAGGACGAAGACACAACACACAGAGAGACTCAACATTATATAAAACCAAAAGCATGTGTTTTGCATGCTCCGAGTTGATGTGAAAAACTTTATCTTTATTTTGAGTCTTCATGGATGTGAACCAGCTCGCTGTGTGTTAATGAGACGAAACGTCCAAGAAAACGACGCGCTCCTTTAAGCTTCACGCTTTACAAGACTTATACCCCCAAACCTGATACAAAACCAGCTCACAGGTCCAGAATCAGATCAGCTAAGTGTTTCTGCAGAGACGCCTTTCTGTTTATGAGCCGGCGGTCTCTGATAAAAAAACTTTTACCTGACGCCTTTACACCGCCAACGTTAACAGTCTGCTATTTATAAAACCTGTGAAGTCGGTCCAGAGCTCCAGAGCTCCTCCTCAGTCTTTACCAGACCGGCAGAGTCACCCCTGAACACGTCTCAGTCGTTACCAGACCGGCAGAGTCACCCCTGAACACATCTCAGTCGTTACCAAACCGGCAGAGTCCTCTGAACACGTCTCAGTCGTTACCAGACCGGCAGAGTCACCCCTGAACACGTCTCAGTCGTTACCAGACCGCAGAGTCCTCTGAACACGTCTCAGTCGTTACCAAACCGGCAGAGTCACCCCTGAACACGTCTCAGTCGTTACCAAACCGGCAGAGTCACCCCTGAACACGTCTCAGTCGTTACCAGACCGGCAGAGTCACCCCTGAACACGTATCAGTCGTTACCAGACCGGCAGAGTCCTCTGAATACGTCTCAGTCGTTACCAGACCGGCAGAGTCCTCTGAACACGTCTCAGTCGTTACCAGACCGGCAGAGTCCTCTGAACACGTCTCAGTCGTTACCAGACCGGCAGAGAGTCCTCTGAACACGTCTCAGTCGTTACCAGACCGGCAGAGAGTCCTCTGAACACGTCTCAGTCGTTACCAGACCGGCAGAGTCCTCTGAACACGTCTCAGTCGTTACCAGACCGGCAGAGTCCTCTGAACACGTCTCAGTCCAAGTCTGAATTCATGTTTTGTTAGTTCTCTCCTCAAGACGACAAGTAAATAACTTTTAAAAAATACTTGTTTTCTGAATGGAGCTGGGATCGATCGGTGCTATGCTAAGCTAACATTGTAGCTAAGCTACATTGTAGCAGCTCCATCAACACTCAACAGAACGTCATATAGACGTAAATACAGCGTCGATTCATTGTTTGTACCGTCTGGTTTATACACATTTATACATATTTATACACAGTTTGGTCTCTACTCATATGAGGTATCGTACAGTTCTGGATCTAGTCTCTGGATTTAGTCTCTGTCTCTAGTCTCTGGATCTGGTCTCTGGATCTGGTCTCTGTCTCTAGTCTCTGGATCTGGTCTCTGGATCTAGTCTCTGGATCTAGTCTCTGGATCTGGTCTCTGGATCTGGTCTCTGGATCTAGCCTCTGGATCTAGTCTCTGGATCTGGTCTCTGGATCTAGTCTCTGATGACTAGGACTGATGATGATCAAATAATCAGAGTGAGCATCAAAATGTCCTCATTTAAAGTTCTGTTGCTGAGCAACTAATGCAGTTTCCAAAGTAAACTGTTTTTTTTAAGTGTCTCTCATAGAAAGAAGAAGCTTTTAGTCATCATCATCATCATCATCATCACTGTGACCTCTTTAATCAGACGTCTCCACTCTGTCGTCTCATTTAAAACCAAACTGACGTTTGTACAAGTTTTAAATCATTTAAATCATTTAAGTCTCCTAAAGGTTGAACACAAACTGATGAGTCGTCGTGTTTGTTTGTTAACTGGAGAACAGTCACATGACCAGAAAAACATGAAGAAGAAAAACTGTGTTTATGGTTCTTTAATGTCTAAAAAGAGCAGCGATGTAGGACTCCACCCTAACACACACACACACACACACACACACACACACACACTCACAGAGAAACACACACAAACACACACACATATATATACCATGAATGATACCATCAATATATACCATGAATGATAGCCGCCATAGAGGGGTGAAGCCCCGCCCCTTCTGGTTGACCAGTAAGAGACTGTAAAGACAGGTCATTATAAAGACGACGTCTGTGTTTCTTTTCTCCTCCCGACTGATTAAAGAGTCGCTGTATGAAACACATCGGGGGAGATAACGTTACAATTGGAACAGCTAAGTTAGCTAGCTAGCTAGCTAGCTACAAGCTACGCTAACATCCATGTTGGTGATAAACGTTGTGAGAGAGGAGCGATGAGGTTCACAATGTACCAACATCCTCATGGAACAGTTCAAACAGGATCCGTTTGTCACCGTTGACTTCCGTACCTATTTTTCTGAAACAGGAAGGGGCGGGACTTAGCCTCTGCATTGTGCTCTTTGGTCAATGTGATGAACGAGAACAGGAGTTACAACCAGGTTACTAATGTCTGCACACACTCATAACAAGTAAAGAATCGTTTTAGTTAAAGGAATGAATCATTACTAATGAATAATTAAAGAGTGGATGGTTTCCTCAGTGGTAAAATGAGCTCATCCATCATGTGGTATTTATACATTTTAGAACTTTTCTGTTTAACATCTGGTGGAGACACAACAGATGGAGATTAAACAGAAGCTCCGTTCTCTTCAATTAAAGGAACAATTAATGAGGCACATCCTTTATTTACCTCTTTTTACCCACTGTGGTATATTTCTACTGTGTTTATCCTGCTCCATGTGTGTATTTATACACACAACACAAACAAGTATGTACACTAACACACACACACACACACACACACACACACACAACCGATGAATGTGTTTGACCCTCACCTCTCCAAGGATGACACACACACACACACACACACACACACACACACACACACACACACACACACACAGGTCCAGCTGCTGGAGGTTAGGAGCCATTGAGGGAGGAAGTGAAGGTGTCAGCTGATTGTTTCCTGCTGGTTCCTAAACTCATCCTGAGTGTGTGTGTGTGTGTGTGTGTGTGTGTGTGTGTGTGTGTGTGTGTAATATCTAAAGCAGACAGATGGAGGTGAAACTCTGCAGGATGAAAACATCATATCACAGTCTTTCTGCTGACTCAGCATTTCCTCAGCGCTGACTATCACTGACTCAGCGTGTGTGTGTGTGTGTGTGTGTATTTTTGAGTCTAATTGTGTACTAATAAACATTGACGTGTGTGTATGTGCGTGTGTTAAAGTAAGACAAAGTGCTTTAGATTCAATTACACACACACACACACACACACACACACACACACACACACAATCAATATCCCATAATAAGTAGCAGTGATGGATTTCCAATATGTAGGATACCTGGGATGATCAGGAGACATTACACACACACACACACACACACACACACACACACACACACACACACACACTAAACACTCTTTCAATCAGAATTGAACAGTTTTCTTTGATTTGTTGATTCATTCATTAAAAATATGACTCTTCTATCAGACTCCTTATCTTTATTTATTTTTCCAAAACTTCTGCAGGCGTTAAAATAAATAGATAGATATTTTCAGATGCCTTTTTCTCCAGGTATCTCATCACTCTGGCCGGTGGGCGGGGCTTGTGTTTCGGCTCGACTGATTTAAACATTTTCTCTTATTTTACATTAAACCTAAATATGTTTCTGAACACATTTAAGTAGAGAAATTGTCAACGCAGGAACAGAATATGGTTTTGTTGTTTGATCTGAGCTTCATGAGTTAGAATTATGCTAATTTAAATATGGTGATATAACGTTAAAACTTTATTTACACTGTGATGGTTAACCATCAGAGTGTAAATAAAGTTTTAACGTTAACCATGAGAGTGTAAATAAAGTTGTAACGTTAACCATCACAGTGTAAATAAAGTTTAACGCTAACCATCGGAGTGTAAATAAAGTTTCATCGTTAAGCGTCACAGTGTAAATAAAGTTTAACGTTAACCATCGGAGTGTAAATTAAGTTTCATCGTTAAGCGTCACAATGTAAATAAAGTTTAACGTTAACCATCACAGTGTAAATAAAGTTTAACGTTAACCATCAGAGTGTAAATAAAGTTTAATGTTAACCATCACAGTGTAAATAAAGTTTTAATGTTAACCATCAGAGTGTAAATAAAGTTTTAACGTTAACCATCACAGTGTAAATAAAGTTTAACGTTAACCATCGGAGTGTAAATAAAGTTTCATCGTTAAGCGTCACAGTGTAAATAAAGTTTAACGTTAACCATCGGAGTGTAAATAAAGTTTCATCGTTAAGCGTCACAATGTAAATAAAGTTTAACATTAACCATCACAGTGTAAATAAAGTTTTAACGTTAACCATCACAGTGTAAATAAAGTTTAACGTTAACCATCAGAGTGTAAATAAAGTTTAACGTTAACCATCAGAGTGTAAATAAAGTTTAACGTTAACCATCACAGTGTAAATAAAGTTTTAATGTTAACCATCAGAGTGTAAATAAAGTTTAACGTTAACCATCGGAGTGTAAATAAAGTTTCATCGTTAAGCGTCACAGTGTAAATAAAGTTTAACGTTAACCATCGGAGTGTAAATAAAGTTTCATCGTTAAGCGTCACAATGTAAATAAAGTTTAACATTAACCATCGGAGTGTAAATAAAGTTTAACGTTAACCATCAGAGTGTAAATAAAGTTTAACGTTAACCATCAGAGTGTAAATAAAGTTTAACGTTAACCATCACAGTGTAAATAAAGTTTAACGTTAACCATCAGAGTGTAAATAAAGTTTAACGTTAACCATCACAGTGTAAATAAAGTTTAACGTTAACCATCAGAGTGTAAATAAAGTTTAACGTTAACCATCACAGTGTAAATAAAGTTCTCCTGACGATGGTTCTCCTCCAGTACTCAGTAGAACATGTGGTTCTAGTCTCTGATCTCTGATCATGTTTCATTGTAAACAACCAGTCAGTGTTCAGACCAACAGGACGAGAGCTAGTAACGTTAGCAGCACCGCTAACGGCTAACCAACGGTTCACTTCAGTGACACTATGATGCCTTCAGGCTCTGTTCAGTGAACATGAGGACTGACTGAAGGTACATTATAACGTTATGGTGATGTGTTCACATGTAATCTGTAAAATGTAGGTTTAGTGATAAACTTGAATAAATCCAGTAGTTTGAAGGAGATGTTTTCATGTTTATATAAGATAGATATTAGGAATACTACTGATGGGAACTACAGCATACTGCTGTATTGCAGTATTGTACCACTAAAAATACTACTGCAAGGAAGTGGGAGTATTGTACCACTAGGATTACTACTACAGGGAACTGCAAAGTATCGTAGGAATACTACTGACCAGGAGTACTACTGAAGAGAACCTCAGAGTACTGCAGGGTATTGTACCACTAGAAATACTACTGAAGGGAACTAAAGAATATCACTTTAATACTGTTTACACGTTCACCTGTGTACTTGTGTACCTGTCTACCTGTGTACTTGTCTACCTGTCTACCTGTGTACCTGTCTACCTGTGTACCTGTGTACTTGTGTACCTGTCTACTTGTGTACCTGTCTACCTGTGTACCTGTCTACCTGTGTACTTGTGTACCTGTCTACCTGTGTACCTGTCTACCTGTGTACTTGTGTACCTGTCTACCTGTGTACCTGTCTACTTGTGTACCTGTCTACCTGTGTACCTGTCTACCTGTGTACTTGTGTACCTGTCTACCTGTGTACCTGTCTACCTGTGTACTTGTGTACCTGTCTACCTGTGTACCTGTCTACTTGTGTACCTGTCTACCTGTGTACCTGTCTACCTGTGTACTTGTGTACCTGTCTACCTGTGTACCTGTCTGCTCTAAGCTCCTCCCCTCTCTCCTCTTAAACATGTCGAGGCTTCACAGTAAAACGTTGCCAGGTTGCTATCGCCAACCATTTTAAGGAAAGTGGCAACCTGTTCTTTGGTGGCAACTTTATGACTTATTAAAAAACACAAACAATAATAAAAACACTTTAATATTTGTAGCATTAAGTGATTTAAATGTTTCTTTGAGACTGTTCATCATGAATGAAGGCGATGAACTGGGTTCATATGAATTATGAATTATTGATGGGAGGAGCT
>NW_027176783.1:717859-730359 GCF_023349555.1 Cebidichthys violaceus
AGATCAGATGTTTCTTTCAGTGGACCCAGTTGGAGTGAAAACACCACGAGACCACCAGGGGGCAGCAGGACTGAGAGTGTGTTTAAATGTGTGTGTGTTTTGAGTGTTTGTGTGTGTGTGTGAAAGAGAGAACGCGAGAGCCAAAAGAGCAAAAAGAAAGTATGCATGCATGATTGTGCAGACAAATGTGTGTATTTGAGTGTGAGCCAACCTTGTTAGTATGCTTGTGTTCATAGGCCTGTCAGTGTGTGTGTGTGTCAGTGTGTGTGTGTGTGTGTGTCAGTGTGTGTGTGTGTGTGTGTCAGTGTGTGTGTGTGTGTGTGTGTGTGTGTGTGTGTGTGTCAGTGTGTGTGTGTGTGTGTCAGTGTGTGTGTGTGTGTGTGTGTGTCAGTGTGTGTGTGTGTGTGTGTGTGTCAGTGTGTGTGTGTGTGCGTGTGTGTGTGTGTGTGTGTGTGTGTGTGTCCTGACAAAGGCTCCATCCAACCAGACTGCAGAGGGCTGCTTGTTCCCAGAGACTCTCAGAGCTCCAGGACGCCCAGTCTCTCTGCTGCCTGCAGCCCAGACACAGCAGCCCCGACACGGACACGGACCCTCACCCTGCCCCCTCCTCCTCCTCCTCCTCCTGGAGCTCCAACGCCTGTTTGGATTACTAATGGACGGGACAAGCAGAGTCGAGTTTTAAAGTGGGAAACTTTAAAAGGAGTATTGGGAGTTTAGAGAAGAGAAGAGGAGACCTTCATGTTATCTGGACAACAAACAAATCCAGCGGACGTCTTGACAAACATCAGCCTTTTTTCATCGTTTGGAAACTTGATGAAACTTTTGTAGACGTCTTGTAAACGTCTGCCAGCTTTTCCAGAATTAAACCAAACATTTTCCTGGAATTGTCTTTTCATCACTTTCCAGGAGCTCTGAATCAAACCTGCATCTTACTGAAAGGTTTCAGAGATTTTTGGCATCATCAGGTTGGTTGTTTTGTTTATTAGTTTTGGGACTTTTTTGGAAACGTTTTCTGGAATTTGATTGAAGCTCAGCACCGAATTCTGCACAATTAAGCAGGAAAACAACCAATCCTGAGCAGTTCTGATTTGAATCCGCCGTCTTCTTCACGTTTAAAGTCTTCATCATGGTCCCGTCTGTCGGTCTGTGGTTGTGTCTGAACCTGCCGCTGCTGTTCACCGACGCAAAGAGAGTCGGTGAACACGGCAGTCAGAACGACGCACTCGACGAGCCGTCCTCCCTCGTCAAATTGGAACCCCTTTGGATCACCAAGCAGCTCGGGACCGGGGACGCCCCCAACCAGAGCCGACCCCTCCCGGAGATGCTGGATCTGGACGTGGACAGGAACCGCCGCCGCCGCCGCCTGGCCCGCGGCGCCGACGAGGAGGAGCAACAGTCCACCTTCAGCCAGTCCTTTGAGAACGACTCGGTGACGGCGCCGCAGGCCACCGAGTTCGACAACGGCACAAAAGTAGGAGCAGGGAGCAACGGTGATGACGGCAATCTCCACGTAAACGTCTCCAGCTCCGACCGCGACCCTCCGGGACTCTTCAACCCCTTCTACCCGCTGGCGGACAGCTCGTACTCAGCCTACGCGGTCCTCTTCCTGGCCGGCCTGGTGCTGGCGGTGGGCGTGGTGGGAAACATGGCGGTCATGTGTGTCGTCTGGAACAACTACTACATGAGGTCCGCCTGGAACTACCTGCTGGCCAGCATGGCGTTCTGGGACTTCCTGGTGCTGGTGATCTGCCTCCCCGTGGTGGTCCTCAACCAGCTCTCCCATAGGAGGATCCTGGGCGACATCACCTGCCGTATGGTGCCGTATATGGAGGTGGGTGGAGCTTGTGTGGAAGTAGGAGGGGGGAGAGGAAGCCAGTGAGATTGGTTGAGAGTGATGTTTGTGTTTTTGTGGTATAAATACTTTAAATGTGTTGATGTGATGTGTCCTGGTGGCTCCAGAGGAAAGTTCATAAAACAAACAAGCCTCCAGCAGAGACTGAAGCATTTTGTTTCTAACCGAGACTCAGTCTCCATGGTGACCTGCTACTATGACTGCTGGAACGTCCTGCTGCTGCTTTCACAGTTTGACAGGAACAAATTTGGGGTGAAGCTGCGTTTGTGTGATTTGTGACCCAGTGTCTCCGGCGGCCATATTGGAGGTCTTTAGTCTTCAGAGAAGACTTTCTGTCCGTCTCAGCAGAACTGAGGAGTTCCTTTAATGTTTGGATGGAGCTAACAGTCTTTGTGCTAAGCTAGGCGAACACGTCGTCTCTACATAGTCAAAGTAGAACTGGGTATTTAAATGTCTTCATGTAAAGCTAAAGGACCGTAACACACGTTCATTAAATTATCAATTATATTAAATTTAGCAGAAGAAGTTCCTCTTGATGTTGGAAACAGAGATAATTTATCCATCGTGGTTAATATTGACTCTTTACTCACAAAGTCTAATAAAGAGGTTAAGTCAAGTTTGTAGATTTGTAATTTAAGGATCCATTAAAAACGATTAAAAGGATTAAAGACTTGTGGAATGTAAACATAATCATGACTTATTGTCTTATGTAATTTCAAAAGCACTGGGTTTCTGTCCATTTTAGGAAATTGTTGGTCCTTTTTTCAATATATATATATATATATATATATATATATATATATATATATATATATACGTGTATATATATATATACGTATATATATACACGTGTATATATATATATGTATATATATATATATATATATACGTATATATATATATATATATATATATATATATATATACACGTGTATATATATACGTATATATATACGTGTATATATATATATACATATATATATATATATATATACGTGTATATATATATACGTATATATATATATATATATACGTATATATATATATATATACGTATATATATATATATATATACGTATATATATACGTATATATATACGTATATATATATATATATGAGGTGACATCTGATCAGGTGATCACTGGAGAACTTTTACAGGAAAAATACTGAACTTGGAACTTTTGGTGTGAATTATAAAATGACGTTTATAAAGATGTTTCTGTGCTGATGTTGAACTTTGAGGAATGACCTTTACATGTTAAATAGTTCTCTACTGTAGCTCTTTAAATCAGGACCTCCTGTTGGAGAAACTCGCTTCCTTTTCTGCCATTTTAAACAGAGACGTGACATTTTATACCATGCAAGTTAACATGACGATCAAGCAACATCCAAGTTCAGTAAACGTCTCAATTTATTGCTTCCCCACGATGATTTTCATAAAAACAACAAGATAAACTTGTGTGTGTTGCAGAGTTGGAGCATACTACATCCTGTTTCCTCTTTTAAATACACCTGCACCATGAACATAGCGAGTCTGAAGTTAACATGCCTGTAGATGCCAACGGAGGGGATAAAGCTACCTGATGCTAATGCTAACACAAGTTAGCACTCCAACGGTCCTGAAAGCACCACAAGTTGACCAAGTTCACATGCTTCTCGTAGTTCTGAAATGAAATATTTCCAACACATATGGAACATTTCTCAATTTAGTCTTCTCAGTTTGAACCAAAGGTCTCCTACTTTAAAACTCTCTGACCTCCTCCCTCTTTCTGCAGGCCGTCTCTCTGGGCATCACCTCCTTCACTCTGTGCGCTCTGGGCATCGACCGGTTCCTCGCCGCCACCTCCTCTTCTTCCTCCTCTTCTTCCTCCTCTTCCTCCTCCTCCTCCCCGCTGAAGGCCCGGCGGGTGGAGCGCTGTGGTGCAGTGCTGCTGAAGCTGCTGCTGGTGTGGTTCGGCGCTCTGACGCTGTCCAGCCCCGAGATCTTCCTGTGGCAGCTGAGCCGGGCCGTGTCCCCGTCCACGGGTCGTCTGGTGGACTCCTGCACCGTCACCCCGTCCTCCCCTCTGTCCCTCTACCTGCCCGACTCCCTCCACTCTCTGCTGCTCAGGTATCACCAGGTGAGGATCTCTGTTAAATCTCTATTAACTCTCTGTTAAATCTGTTAAATCTCTATTGAATCTCTATTCAATTTCTATTAAATCTCTATTAAATCTCTGTTAAATCTCTGTTAAATCTCTATTAAATCTCTATTAAATCTGTTAAATCTCTATTAAATCTCTATTAAATCTGTTAAATCTCTATTAAATCTCTATTAAATCTGTTAAATCTCTATTAAATCTCTGTTAAATCTCTGTTAAATCTCTGTTAAATCTCTATTAAATCTCTATTAAATCTGTTAAATCTCTATTAAATCTCTGTTGAATCATTATTAAATCTCTATTAAATCTCTGTTAAATCTCTATTGAATCTCTATTAAATCTCTGTTGAATCTCTATTAAATCTCTATTAAATCTCTGTTGAATCTCTATTAAATCTCTATTAAATCTCTGTTAAATCTCTATTAAATCTCTGTTAAATCTCTGTTAAATCATTATTAAATCTCTATTAAATCTCTGTTAAATCTCTATTAAATCTCTATTAAATCTCTGTTAAATCATTATTAAATCTCTATTAAATCTCTGTTAAATCTCTGTTAAATCTATCAAATCTCTGTTAAATCTCTATTAAATCTCTGTTAAATCTATCAAATCTCTGTTAAATCTCTATTAAATCTTTGTTAAATCTCTGTTAAATCTTTATTAAATCTCTATTAAATCTCTGTTAAATCTCTATTAAATCTGTTAAATCTCTATTAAATCTCTGTTAAATCTCTATTAAATCTCTATTAAATCTCTGTTAAATCTCTATTAAATCTCTATTTAATCTCTATTAAATCTCTGTTAAATCTCTATTAAATCTCTGTTAAATCTTTATTAAATCTCTATTAAATCTGTTAAATCTCTATTAAATCTTTGTTAAATCTCTGTTAAATCTCTATTAAATCTCTATTTAATCTCTATTAAATCTCTGTTAAATCTCTATTAAATCTCTGTTAAATCTCTGTTAAATCTCTATTAAATCTCTGTTAAATCTCTATTAAATCTCTATTAAATCTCTGTTAAATCTCTATTAAATCTCTGTTAAATCTCTGTTAAATCTCTGTTAAATCTCTATTAAATCTCTGTTAAATCTCTATTAAATCTCTGTTAAATCTCTGTTAAATCTCAGATCCTGGGTTTTAAATCCACTTCCTGCCTCAACCTTCATGTGAAACTTAGTTCACTCTGAGATTGAGGTGGTTTAGATGATCTGGATCGTGTGACTGCTTGTGTTTCTGATCCGTCCATCCGTTTACTTAAAGTCTTCCTTTATATATATTTATATTGTCTTTGTCTCCAGACAACATGAGACATTAAGAACTATTCAAACTGAACGTCTCTCTCCATGTTTCTCTCGATGATTTCTTCTTCTTCTTCTCTCTTTATTGGTAGATTACAGAGTTGCCTCTAGTGTCGACTTCTGAAAAAACTACCATCGTTTATTTGCTTGAAACCAGTTAATGGAAACGCATCACATTCACATTTCTATTTTTAGCGACATTTAAAATGTTTGATTAAAATGTGTGTGACGACTGAATGGAAACAGCTGCTGACTACGTCTACATGAACACTGATATTCCACTATTATTATTTTAAATCTGATAATATTGTGAACTTTAAATGGTCACATAAACATCATCTTATTGTGAATGGATCATTTTCAGATGAAAACGTGTGATATGTTGATAGGTGTATGACCAGAGGAAAAGAAGAAAGAACACAAAGCTTTTAAATGTTATCAAACACAAACAGGTTTTTAGAAAATTCACAAATATCACGCCAACGAGAGAGGGAGGCTGAGAGTTCTGAGCCGTTAATCACATCATTCATGGATGCACGTTAACGGGATGATTAGTGGAATATTCATCTTCATTGTCCATGTGAATATCTTCGTAGGAATATTGTCTTTTCTGGAATAATGATGAAACCAGAATATTGTGTGCACGTAAAAGTAGTTATTGTGAGTTTGAGTGTGAAAACTCACTTGATAAAAAGCTGTGAAAATAATTATAAAAAAGGTCAAATTTCAACCATAGCTTCTAAATATGGAAGTTCAACTCTACGTCAGAGTACTACATGGTCAACAAGTATGACACGCAACCAGAAAGTACCACAAAGTACAAAGCATTTGTGGTAAAGTAATCAGATTACCGTCCTCTGCTTCAGGGACGGATGTGGTGGTGTTTCGGCTGCTACTTCTGCCTCCCCATCCTCTTCACCGTCCTCTGCCAAATGGCCACCCGCAACGTCAACAGCGACTCAAGCACCACCCAGAAGCAGCGTAACCACGACGACCGCTCCTCCAATCAGAAGCAGCAGCAGCACCAGGCGGTGGAGCGGCAGCTGAACTGCACGCTGCTGGCGCTGGCGGTGGTTTACGGCGTCTGCGCTCTGCCCGAGCACGTCTGCAACATCACGCTGGCCTACACGCACATCAGCGTCTCCGAGGACACGGCCGCCATGCTGGCACTGCTGCATCACTTCCTGTTGTTCTTCAAGTCGTCGGTGACGCCGGTGCTGTTGCTGTGTCTGTGCAAGGTAGATCACGAATCCTTCTCTGGAGGTGTGTTAAAGCTGCATTCTCTCTAGTGTCCAGCAGGGGGCGACTCCTCTGGTTGTATAGAAGTCTAGTCTAAAATGACTCTACTTCTCTCTTGATTTATTCCCTCAGTAAACATTGTAAACATGAGTTTATGGTCTCAATCTCTAGTTTACAGTCTTCTTCAATACAGCATGATGTTCATTTAGTACATTATGCTCCATTTAGAGTCAAACACACCATAAAGAGGGGATGATTTAGGGGCGGGGCTACACGTTGATTGACAGGTCTCTACCAGAGACGTATACGGCGTCTCTACGTCACTCCTCCTCAGTCCAGATGTGGTCACTTCCTGTTCACTGGTTGAAAAAAAAAAAAAATGCCGAAAGACAAAACGTCGAACTCAAGGCTTCAAAACATCCACAAACCAACGAGAGACGTCTTCTTCTTCTATTCAGTCTGTGGTACTAAGGTGTGTTGGTGAGATCGTCAACATGTTCACCGATTCCCAGTGCTAATTAACAAAGAAACTACGTCAACGCACCAATGTCGCCGGACAAGCTGAGCTGTTTTGCTTTGACGCTCGTAGTTTGAACATAGCATAAGCTAGCATTGAGAAGCTAACGGTAGCGTTGTTGTTTGATCACTGACCTGCGTGTCGTCGTGTTTCAGGCTCTCGGTCAGGCCTTCATGGACTGCTGCTGCTGCTGCTGTCAGGAGTGTCAGCCAACCAGAGCCCAAGGCTCGCCAAGCTCCGCCCAGGTCAAACTGAAGGCAGCCAATGAGACGTCCATCTTCTTCGACAAGGCTAAAGACACGTCGGCCATCTTGTCCATCTCAAGCTAGAGCCACTGGTCCCTCTTTATCTATCAACCCATCATCTCCTCTTTTTTTACGGTTTCTCTTCCATCATTAGTTTTCATTAACCCACGAGTTTCCTCTCTCCTCAACAATCATCTTTTCTTCATCTTCCTCTCCTCCTCCTCCAGAGTTTCCATTTGTATGATATTCCTCTATGGACACAGTGTTCCTCCCTCCAGCTTCCTGTCTGTGCAGGAAGTGAAGTTTAATCCGTAGTCATGGTAGAGAAGTTGCTGTACTTGCACAACCAGCTGTTTCAGGACTCGCCGAACGGACTCTTCCCTCAAACTTCCTGCTGTAATAATGTTTGATGTGAAAATACTCCTTCAGTTGGTCTGAAGCTGAAGTTTTCATGTGTTTAATGGGGAAGTTAGTGACGACTATCAAACCTAACTGGCTGAGAAGAAGAGCGTACAGCTGATGTACTGTATGTTAAAATGGTTACCGCCTGTTTCCAACGCTAGCAGTGAGGCCAGAGGACAGTGAAGCTGCAGTGAAATAAATAGGAGTGGAACGGACCTTGTTGTTTGACTGGTATAAAAATAAAATGGCGATTGTCGTTAGTTGTCATGACAAGTCATTGGGGCCATAAAGTGTTTAGCTGGCTAGTTAGCGTGATAGCTTGTCTTTCTCCAGAGCGATGGGGAGTGAGACGGTGGGACAGTTAGACCCAGCACTGCTGTTGGCCACCAGCTTATTGTTTTGGCTCATTTAACCAGTGTAGCATCAAAGCATGGGGGAAATATCTATCTAGGACCCAGCATTGCTGCTAGCTGGCTAACTAGCCAGCTGTAAGCTAGTTAACTAGCTTGCGAGTTTGCTAATTCCACCATGCTTCAATGCTACACTGGTTACAGAGTGTGCATGATGTGCTTTCTTACGCTGTGACAAGAGTGTTGATGAAGCATTAAGTTGGCTCTCTGTGCTTCGTGTCGTTACCGTTTATACAGAAGTTATCCTGCGGCGTTGATTTGAGCGGGAATGTACGTTCTACTCCTTTTTATTTCCATGCAATCGATCCAACACGTCTTTTATCTGCTGGCTGACACCGACGCAGCTGTACAGGTGTACAGGTGAAGAATGTGCGGCTTCATGAATGTTTCTAAAAGGGAAGAACGTGAAGGACTCAGTCTCTTTGTACAGGAAGTTAAACTGTGTAGGAAGTTGTATTAATATTTCTTTCACTCAGAAACGTCAAAGTCAAACAACTAGAACAAACAGAAGATTTGAATTTAGCTTATTTTAATGCTGTAACTAATTACATCTTTGTATGAAGGGGAGTGAGATAGTCATTTGTTTATGTCACCAGATCGTTAATGTCTTTGTAATGTTCAGTGTCACAAAGTTAAATCCAGATATATGTGTGTGAGAGCCGACTGTGCCTTTGTGTCATCAGCAGTGACTAACTTTACCTTCACTCTGCAACCCAAAGTTAGAGGTGTTTATCTTTTTAGTTGAGATATCAACTACCAATCGAACATGGACAAATTAAATCAGACTTCTTCTGTGCTTGAGCGCAAACTGGCAGATGTTCAGTGCCATAAATATCTGCTGGCTTTATTGTCTAGAGATGACACATGGACACGTTTTAGATTCAACACCGTATCTTAGACTCCGTTTAACGGTTAGCTTGTAATAAACAGAACAAAACAAATAAATCACACGTTAGTTTGAATTTGTTGTTATAGTTTGGAAAAACCAGCCAATAGAAGCTAAAAAATGTTTAAGGTTGAAGCATCTTTCATGATTTTATTCATGCAAAATAAACATATTATTATTCCCTCTTTTGGTTTCAATATATTATCCATATTATTAATAATCTTAACCGTAAAAATGGAAATTAAGTTGATTTCTATATTTGGGTCCCGTAGAAACCGTAAAACATATCAATATGATATGAACCGCTGTGTTTTTAATGAAACAGTTAAAAGATAATGTGAAGGTGAAGTCTTTTGTAATAAATGGAGAAGAAGTAAAATCCCAAATGTTGCGGTAGATTTCACCAAAACACCATCGTTTGAAGTCGCTTCTGTCTCCATAAATAATAACAGTAATAACAATATGAATACAGTTGGTTTATATTTGGTATCCAGCACTTTGACAGTCATCATGTTTTTATTTGGGTTCCTATTTACAGATGGTGAATATGTTTGTGTCCAATTTTGCAGCCAAGCTTTTCACATTGTTTTCATTTTTTAAACAATAACTTACAAAAGGAACAAGACATAATAACTTAAGTCCTGCTGGTGTGTTTGAGTTCATCATAAATGTGAACAAAGTTGACATTAAGAGCCTGGCTACTCTTCCATAACTCTTTAATAAAGGGACAGTCCACACAAAACAAATTAACCTCCGTCTTATATTTGTGTCTCTGCTGGTTGTTGTTGTCTTGTGAACGAGATGTAAACCAACCGGATGTAGCATTGGACATTTATCAATAAAGTTGTGTAATTTAAACTGCAGTTGTCTGGAAAGCTTATTGATGGAATGAAGATGTTATTGACCAAGCCGAGCTGATCACCGTCAATGGGCGTCAATGATTCTTCTCTGACATGAAACTCTAAAAATATCTGGTTCTTTCAAAAGGTAAAAGAAGCATGTGGACATAAGAGCTGAAGGAGAAGTCAACTACAACTCCCAAGGTGCATTTGGGCAAGAAACGTTCAACACTAGACGAGCTGTAATGTCATCACTTCTCTATCATTTACGTCCACTAAATGAACTGGTTGTTGATATTATAAGTGTCTGACCTACAGAGAAATCAAACCTGTACCTTTCTGTTTGTTATTGTGTCTTAAGAAGTCTCTCTAAAGGAGAAGTCTCCTTCTGAGAACTGGCATCTCATCTCAACTCATCAAACTCTGACATCACTCTTCCCCCGTTGTCTTCCAGAAACAAATCACCTCTCAGAACGAGAGAGAGAGAGAGAGAGAGAGAGAGAGAGAGAGAGAGAGAG
This sequence comes from Cebidichthys violaceus, assembly GCF_023349555.1. Lineage (NCBI taxonomy): Eukaryota > Metazoa > Chordata > Actinopteri > Perciformes > Stichaeidae > Cebidichthys > Cebidichthys violaceus. The sequence continues at coordinate 728,210 of NW_027176783.1, forward strand.
AGAGAGAGAGAGAGAGAGAGTTTTAGACACAATCATTGTATTTCTCTGTTCAGTTCAGACAATTACAATAATCATCTGCGTGTGTCAGTGGTAACAAGAAGCTAATTTAGTGGACGTAAATGAAGCTGAGAAGTTGTCTCCTTCAACACTGGACCAGATTAAAACAGTCGTCCTCGTGAGCCACTGAGACACAAAAACAAGAGGAAATAAGAGTCCAGGTCTAAAAATACCAACGCTACCATTTAAAGTTATTGTACATCTCTGATACTTTACGAGATACAAACAAGTTTTTCTACAAAATGTCTTTTTCTCAGTAGTTAAATGTTAAAAACAGAAGAATTGCATCAATAAAATTAAGTCTAAAACTGGCAACATTTAGATTTAGATGAGGAACCATCTGATCAGGGAAGAAAAACATAACAATAAATACTTTGTACTTTAAGAAATACTCCATATTTATTATTAAAACTACATTTTACAAGATTACATTTGAACGCATCGTGATAACGTAAATATTTACCTTCGCCCAATATTTGTACTGAGCAGAGCTTGAATGCATCAGAATGTAACTCAACCTCGGTTAGCGTTAGCTGTTATTTAGCCAATCAAGACTGTGCTGCCCACCGGCTGCTAACAGCTAACGTTAGCATAAGCATTATCAGGTAAATGTTCTATGTCCCCCAAGACAACAGTACTCCGTTAGACCGGAGTATCGACAGTTCCTCCGGTCTTGTTTTCAGGATATTTGGGCCTTAACTTGGTACCGAGGTGTCCGCTCTGACGTCCCTTCAGCAGCCACGCTGAGGAACACACGAGAGGAATCATCTACGTGTGAACGGACTTCGTCTGTCATGTAGCTGTGGACGGTGTGCGGAGGACAGAGGAGGACTTTCCCTCAGCGGAGATGCTGAGCTGCATATCAATGACCTCACTACTGTCCCGTCACCATGGGATACCAACCCAAATTCTCTCACACACACACACACACACACACACACACACACACACACACACACACACACACACACACAGTTGTTAATTTAGGAACTCAAACTCTTTTCTAATCAATGTGAGTCTCTTTCCCCCTTCGTCTCTACCCATGAAGGGGATTTAGAGATTTAAAGAGCAGTAAGAAAATGATTTGTGTCCTGCAGACAGACAGACAGACAGACAGAGGGAGAGAGACAGACAGAGAGACAGAGACAGAGAGAGCAATCTGGGTCAAGAGTCTTGCCCAAGGACACGTCGACATGGATGAAGGTCCTGGAGGACAAGATGTAGGTCCTGGAGGACGAGATGAAGGTCCTGGAAGACGAGATGTAGGTCCTGGAGGACGAGATGTAGGTCCTGGAGGATGAGATGTAGGTCCTGGTGGACGAGAAGAAGGTCCTGGAGGACGAGATGAAGGTCCTGGAGGACGAGATGTAGGTCCTGGAGGACGAGATGTAGGTCCTGGAGGACGAGAAGAAGCTCCTGGAGGACGAGAAGAAGGTCCTGGAGGACAAGATGTAGGTCTTGGAGGGTGAGAAGAAGCTCCTGGAGGACGAGATGAAGGTCCTGGAGGACGAGATGAAGGTCCTGGAGGACATCTGTCTCGAGGCTTCTCAGGCAAGAAGATGGAGGACAGACAGACCGAGTTGGAGAAGATGAAAAAGAAAAGCTGGAGAAGAAGGAGGCAGGTTTTTTCAGGCGGATGTTCAAGAGAACGACACGTGACGGAGACACAAATGTGGAGGACGCTGGTTCTTTAAATCTTCTTCTCCCTTTCACCTCTCCACCCGTCCCTCCGTCCACCGTCCCTCCGTCCACCGTCCCTCCCTCAATTGGGCTCATCAATTGGCCTAAAGTGAAGGGGTTTTCTCCTGGTGATCAGGTTTCTCCCACAATCCAAAGACATGAGCTTAATACAAAAATAATATGTAATAATAATAAAAATAAAAAAACATTTAAAAAATATGTAAACAAAATAAATAAATAGTACAACTGTACTACATGATGGTGACTATAAAGAAGTAGTACTTTATATATATATATACATATATATATATACATATATATATATATATATATATATATAAATATTCATATATATATATATAAATCTGTGTGTGTGTGTGTGTGTGTGTGTGAGCCATTTTTGTTAATGTGGA
>NW_027176783.1:735359-752859 GCF_023349555.1 Cebidichthys violaceus
CGTACTCAGCTCCTTCACGCTGCACCGACAAACCTCCACCAAGAGCAGAACCACGAGAGCAACAGAACCAGAGGAACCCACTCAGAACCAAACCGTCTACAGGGTTGGAGAAATAAACAGTAGGTATGAAGGTTGACGCTCCACACGTGAAGGTCCAGATGAAGGCTGGGAGTTATGAGTGAAAGCACCAGAAGGGCTACTAAAGGGAGCTCCTGATGGATCCAACGCAAGACTCATTTACAGTTTCATGACCGGAGCAAAAGCAGACATTGAGACTGTTCTGTTCAAGACTGAACTTTTCATAAATATATACATATATACATATATATATATATATATATATATATATGTATATATATATATGTATATATGTATATATGTATATATGTATATAGCAGTAGCAGACTGAGAGCGACTAACAAGCGGTTCAGTGGGGTCGGTTGGGTCTTGTGTCTGGATTCCTTCATGTTTCGATGATCGTTCAGGACGATCGCGACACGCTTCACTTCCTGTGCGGTTCAGTTTGGACGTGCAGCGATCGCAGGACGTTACTAGATTATTTGCCATAAAAAAAAAAAAATCAAACATCTGGGTCCAAACTTGCCGTTACAGTGATGGTATTCCAGCATCAGTGAGAGAAGTATTAAAGCTCTACATCACTCGTCTGTTTCACTGCTTGTACTTCAGTCCCTTTAGCCTGACGCTCACTGGATTAAGGCCATTTTATTGGTAAAGCTGCAACCAAAAGTAACCGTTTACTTCACCGGGTCCCACAGATATACAATCCCCGCCCTTGGCATGCAAACGCAAGAAACCAGAGCCAATCAGAGCGGAGCTGCGGGGGAGACTTCCTGGTTTGGATGAGCAGGTCAGAGAAACGTCTGGCAGCACCACCTCTGACGTTCTACCTGTGCTCCACAAAGTGAGGAACTTCCTTCAGTGTGTCGAGCTCTTCTTCACTCTTGGTGCAACTACTTCTGTCTGTTTCTAGAGAACACCGGAGTGAAAGTGAACCCCATCCGTACCGATCGTCACCGGCTCTTTTTATTTTTACAAACAAGACATCAGTAAAGCTTAAAGTGGTTCCTCCTTCCGATCGATCGGCACGTCCCGCTTCTAACCCGTCAGCAGATCACAAGGCTTCAGACGGACGGCTTTGGGTGTTTAGTAAGGGTAGAAGCAGCTTTCCACCGTCGGGCTAAACAGGGCTGTAGTGAAGCTTTAGCGTCGCTGCTGGCAACTAAATATTTGATGTGTTAGATAATCATCAGTCAGTCGCAGCAGATGTGTGAATCTGCAGCGTCAACAGAAAGAGTTCCATCTACCGTCGACCTCCATCGGCAGCAGTCTCAAGTCCTCACCTACAGGAACACGGTGCCTGGGACTGGGACCACGAGGCTCAGGTGGTTCACTTCAACACACCTGTACAAGAATAACAAAGCCAATCCACGTATTGGAACCATTGAGACTGAATCTGGTCGGTACCAGCTGCACAATACATTCTGGGTTTGATTTATGTGCTTTGCCATCGCTGCTAGTTGCTCCTAAAGCATCCTCAAGAGCAATTAGTTGCTTAATAGATTAGTCAATCAACAGAATATGTATTTGGATCTTCGTCTCATGGGACACAAAGCTGAATGTCTCTGGGTTTAGATCCAGGAAATGGATCGGCTCTTAATACACCGAGTGAGTAATCGGTGACGTGTTCATCAGATCGACAGACGAATGAAGAACCTTCAGCTGCAGCTTCAGCAGGAACCCTCTTGTCTCAATGTGGACTCAGGATTTTGGGGAACACTTAAAGCCGGACTGACGCCGTTTGACCCGACAGTCTAAAGAGAAATAATCTCCCAAATCCTCAAACGTGACAGACGTTTCCTGTTTGTTCTGCGCTCTGATTGGCTGCTGTCAGGACGTGACGTGAACCAATAGGAGAACAGAACCGACCCAAGATGTTGTTTAGACGCGATGCTGACGACGGTCTACGGACAAAGGTACGTGATCAAACCCGTTTGTTCTGGTCTCTGCTCCATATAATCAACCACACCAACGTGCTGCTGCCATTCACAACTACAGAAGATGTTTCTCCACACTCAGCGTGAGCTGGTGGTCAACGCAGAGCAGCTGTATGAGGAACTATGAGCACCGACCAACAAATAGATGGATCTCTGATCTCTGAGTCAGCACAATCCACATCCTGGTCCTGGACCACATTATCAGGTCTACCGTCAATACAGTCGTCTAACAGCGCTCTGTGTGGACGGTAGTTTAAAAACAAATAGAAATCTGTCATTTTTATGTTTGGAAATGAATAATTACCACAATGCAGATTTAAATAATGTATCTATGAACATCACCATAGAACCATATGTATCTATATAATGTATGAACATCACCATAGAACCATATGTATCTATATAATGTATCAACATCACTATAGAACCATATGTATCTATATAATGTATCATGAACATCACTATAGAACCATATGTATCTATATAATGTATCATGAACATCACTATAGAACCATATGTATCTATATAATGTATCATGAACATCACTATAGAACCATATGTATCTATATAATGTATCATAAACATCACCATAGAACCATATGTATCTATATAATGTATGAACATCACCATAGAACCATATGTATCTATATAATGTATGAACATCACTATAGAACCATATGTATCTATATAATGTATGAACATCACCATAAAACCATATGTATCTATATAATGTATCATGAACATCACTATAGAACCATATGTATCTATATAATGTATCATAAACACCATAGAACCATATGTATCTATATAATGTATCATAAACATCACCATAGAACCATATGTATCTATATAATGTATCATGAACATCACCATAGAACCATATGTATCTATATAATGTATGAACATCACCATAGAACCATATGTATCTATATAATGTATCATGAACATCACTATAGAACCATATGTATCTATATAATGTATGAACATCACCATAGAACCATATGTATCTATATAATGTATCATGAACATCACCATAGAACCATATGTATCTATATAATGTATCATGAACATCACCATAGAACCATATGTATCTATATAATGTATGAACATCACCATAGAACCATATGTATCTATATAATGTATCATGAACATCACTATAGAACCATGTGTATCTATATACTGTATCATAAACATCACCATAGAACCATATGTATCTATATAATGTATGAACATCACCATAGAACCATATGTATCTATTTAATGTATCATGAACATCACCATAGAACCATATGTATCTATATAATGTATCATGAACATCACTATAGAACCATATGTATCTATATAATGTATCATGAACATCACCATAGAACCATATGTATCTATATACTGTATCATAAACATCACCATAGAACCATATGTATCTATATAATGTATCATGAACATCACCATAGAACCATATGTATCTATATAATGTATGAACATCACCATAGAACCATATGTATCTATATAATGTATCATGAACATCACCATAGAACCATATGTATCTATATACTGTATCATAAACATCACCATAGAACCATATGTATCTATATAATGTATTATGAACATCACCATAGAACCATATGTATCTATATAATGTATCATGAACATCACCATAGGAACATAAATCACTAACTGGAGTTCTGCCTTTTGAATTTTGTCCCCATTTTAGTTCCTTTCTGATAAAAATTAAATTCATAAAGGATCAGGATTCTTGTCTGAAGTTGAACATCTCATTGTCATAGACGTGAGATAAAACTAGGATGTAAAATAGTCCAGCTTGTCGTTTCTTTCTCACTGAATGTTTTTATTTTCCAAACATTAAAATGATCGTTTGATTCTAATCTATTTTATTACTTCTTCATGGATCAGACAAACAGAAATGCAGGTTTCATGTTGTTTCTGTGAGGAGGGATGAATGTCATGACATCATCAGATCAGCTGTCTCTTCTTCATGAACACGATTACTGTCGTCACGGATCATGAAAGCGTGTCGGGAGGAGAAAACCTTTAAATCAGTGGGTTTTAAAATAAACATTTAATATGTGGGACTTCTCTGAATTAATTACATCGCTGCATTTGATCCGACATGATGCGAGAACGCTGCGTGTGATCACGTGACACCCCGAGGTCCAATCAGCAGACGCCTCAGAGCGGGAAACACTGACCTCTGGTTCACAGCCAGAGGATTAGAACAATAATACAAAAAATAACAATATAAAACAAAGAATAAAAAGCTTATTACAGAGATATGAACAGAAACAACAACATGTCTCCTTCTCAACGTTAAGAGTACCACTTCCTTTAAATCTGGACAGACCAGGTTATGTCACAATAAGAAGATTATTAACATTATTCTCATTATTAATATCTTACAAAACCAAAATCAACAGTGCAATAAAAAGGTGTTTTAATCCCGTCGCTCGGCAGGAGAGCGAGAGACACGACGAGGGGGGAGGAAAGAAGGTAACATCCAGAAATAAAAGAAAGGAAGGAAGGATAGAGGGAACACAGAGGAGGACGAGCAGTTTACAATAGACAGGAGGAGGAGCTTCTCAGGAGTATATAAAGGAGAAATAAAGGAGGTGTGGATGGATGAACCGTGTGGAGGTAGAGAGGGAACGATGAAGGCAGACATGTGAGGAGGTGATGAAGGAGGGAGGGGGGTCGGGGGAGGGGAGAGAAAGGAGGATCATGGGAAAAAAAAATATCCACAAAACAGCCTCAAAGCTAACAAAGCTAGCAAAAGCTAAACGTGTGCCTTCATGTCGCTCAGTCTGCTTCTTGTTTACAGGTTATGTTGATGAGTAAAAGTCAAAAATAAAGAAAACATTGTGTTTTGGAGGCTGTCGTGTGGATCTGAGGAGACGCACTGACGACACGATTCTGGTTCACGTATCGAACGCTAAACGTCAAACTACAACAGAAGAAGAAGAAGAAGAAGAAGAGTCCTCTTGTAGTTTCTATCCATAGACACTTGACTGCTGTCTTTAGGGAGAATCTTCTCTTTGGGGAAATATTCCCGATAAATAATGCAGTAGAAATAAAGACTTCTGTAGTGTGACCCGTGAAACATCAGCTGTTAGCGTATAACTACAAGGGTTGAACTCACAGGAAGTGACATCACTGTGTTTCCTGCTGCTGTTCATAAATAAAGAAAACACCTCCGTCTCATTAATGCTTCCAATCAGCTGTTGAAGAGGTAAAGTTGTCCTTCTTTAATCAAAGAATTTAATCAACATGTATTTGTGACCATCAGCAGTGTCATTGTCTGACTCGTTTTATATATTTAAATATTTATATATTCAATAAGAAACGAGGCGTCAGTGCATCTCAAAGGGGGAGGGGTCACTGGAAGTGGGGGTAAAGGTGGGAGGTGGGAGGTTATGGGAGGGGGGGTTGATCAAAGAGCAAGTGTGTGTGTGTGTGTGTTGGACAGGTGGGCGTGGCCTGTTCTGTTGGAGGGGGCGTGGCCTGTTCTCAGGAACTCCTCTTAGTCCGGGAATGTTGGATCAACCACTGAAGAGTGATGTCTGCAGAGAGAGAGAGAGACACAAACAAACAGGAGACAGAAGAGACGGAGAAGTTTAACTGATGACACGATGACGTACAGAAGTGAAACATGTTTTCTTTTACTGATGAGGTATTTATATGATTACCTCATTTAAAGATTGTTTGTTATCTGTGATGCTAAACAAATATTTGTTTCTTTAAATCAAATGAATTTAATTAAATTGAGTTGAGGTGAATACATAGATTTAAATATGAGATAAGCATTCACGCCTTTTGTTCTCTGATCTCTGATCATGTTTCATTGTTAACAACTAATCAAGAGAGCTAGTAACGTTAGCAGCACCGCTAACGGCTAACCAACGGAGGTTCACTTCAGTGACACTATGATGCCTTCAGGCTCTGCTCAGTGAACATGAGGACTGACTGAAGGTACATTATAACGTTATTGTGATGTGTTCACATGTAATCTGTAAAATGTAGTTTTGGTGATGAACTTGAATGAATCCAGTAGTTTGAAGGAGATGTTTTCATGTTAATATAAAATAGATATGAGAGATGAATTATGACGTTTAACTTCATAACACGAGCTCTAAACACATTATTATACATCATTAAACATAATGATGAAGATACAATGTTTGATTTTCTTATCCTTTGAATTGATTGTTTTTATGTGATAACTCTATAGAACATTGAGAAGTTTAGATGGATGGATGGTGTGTGTGTGTGTGTGTGTGTGTGTGTGTGTGTGTGTGTACCGATGTTGTCTTTCTCCTTGCAGGAGATGGAGTAACAGCAGATCTCTCTGTCCTGGATGGCCGACAGGTTCCTGATTTAAAAAAACACAAATCAATTAAAAAAATTAAAACATTCACAAAAATATAAAAGTATATAAGTATAAAAGTATATAAATATAAAGTATACAAGTATAAAAGTATATAAATATAAAGTATATAAATATAAAGTATATAAGTATAAAAGTATATAAATATAAAAAGTATATAAATATAAAAGTATATACATATATAAATATAAAGTATATAAATATAAAAGTATATAGGTATATAAATATAAAAGTATATAAATATAAAAAGTGTATAAATATATAAATATAAAAAGTATATAAATATAAAAAGTATATAAATATAAAGTGTATAAGTATATAAATATAAAAGTATATAAGTATAAAGTATTGATTCTCAAACAGAAGCATGACCTGATCAACACGACTGTGTGGAACAAAAAGTACTTGTACTTCCATTATATACTACTTTAAACTTCTGAATATATCATTCTGTAGAACGAGTTTTATCTTTGGTACTTTAAAGTTAAGACTTGTATTCTGGCGCCACCTGTAGGTAAAAAGCCAACTGGGCTCATTTGAAGCCTCCACCTATATAATATTAAAATATCACAATATTACAGAGAACATAAAATCAATATGCATAAACATTAATACTTTATTAAAGTAGGACTTTGACTATTTATGTACTGTAGAAAGCAGGTTGTGAAATGTTGATTCTTTTCTTCATTAATTGTCTTTTTTTCCTCACAATATAATCAAAAAGAAGCAATAAGAGTATCAATAAGAGTACTAGTATCTATACAATCCTTAAGAGTACTAGTATCTATATAATCCTGAAGATACTCGTCCCTACGGTGTACTTACATCCTCTCTATGAGCTCCTTCTCATCCAGAGCTCCTGGTAGGTCTCTCTTGTTCCCCAGAACCAGAACCTGAAGAAACACATCAGAGGAACATCAGAGGAACACCAGAAGACACACAAGAGGAACATCAGAGGAACACCAGAAGAACATCAGAAGAACACCAGAGGAAATAACATCCGTCAGTCAGAGTGTTTATTAATGAAACCAGAGCGATTATTGAGCAGCAGGCTGCTTCTATATATATATATATATATATATATATATATATATATATATATATATATATATATATGATTTCTAACATTTTATACTGCGGGTCAACCTCAGTGACATCATAAAGATATCTTTGAAGATGTAACCGATGCTGAACAACAATCATAAATATAGAGTTCATTATTACAAAGTCATAATTCTGACTGAAAGTTTAAACAGCTGTGACTGTTTAAACTACCAGCTGAATAAGAATAAACAGAATACTCATATAACTATAGTCAGATGTATTGTCTCTATTAACAGCTGGTCTTCCTTCATTTGTCAGTTCAAACTGTTACTTTCAGTCTGAGTTACGTGTTTTAACTTCTATACATTTGTCTCGTATCATAGTAATAATAAAGAACGTTAGCATCACCAGCTAACGTTATGGTGATGTGTTCACATGTAATCTGTAAAATGTAGTTCTGGTGATGAACTTGAATAGATCCAGTAGTAGGAGATGTTTTCACATGAGTATAAAATAGATATTAGAGATGAATTATGATGTTTAACTTCATAACACGAACTATAAACACATTATTATACATCATTAATAATAATAATAATAATAATAATAATAATAATAATGAAGAGATGAGTTTTAATACATACAAATAATATATTTTTATTTCCTCATCATTTGAATTGATTGTTTTTATGTAATAACATGAGAGATGACTAACAAAATAAAAGGAGAACATTTAGATGGTTGTGGTCTAGCTCAGTCTGGTTCTGGTCTAGCTCAGTCTGGTTGTGGTCTGGTTCAGGTCTAGCTCAGTCTGCTTGTGGTCTGGTTCAGTCTGGTTGTGGTCTGGTTCTGGTCTAGGTCACTCTGGTTGTGGTCTAGGTCAGTCTGGTTGTGGTCTGGTTCAGGTCTAGCTCAGTCTGGTTGTGGTCTGGTTCTGGTCTAGCTCAGTCTGGTTCAGGTCTAGCTCAGTCTGGTTGTGGTCTTTCTCAGTCTGGTTCAGGTCTAGCTCAGTCTGGTTCAGGTCTGGTTCGTGGTGTTCTTACAGGAATCCCCTGCAGCTGTGGTTTGTCCAGCAGGTTGTGGAGTTCGTTCTTGGAGGCTTCGATCTTCTCTGGGTCGGCTGCGTCCACCATGTAGCTACAACGAGACGAATGTGACAGAATATTAAAAAACATTCATTCAAAAGTAAATACAAATCTGTGTTATCACAACTGCCTGAGTAACTGACACACGTCACTAGAAACACATTTTGATTGCCTCCAAACGGCTCTCAACATGGCGGCAGCGAGCCGGACGGCTAGTAGCCAACAGCGCTAACAGTCAATCATTGGAGCAACATGTTGCCTTCGACGTTACTTTGTGTTAAGTGATCAACAAGAAGCTGTTGATGACTTTTATTGCAAAAACACAAACGTACGTACAGAAGTCTGCTCTGCATTGTTCTGGTGGTTCAGTTCTTTCTGATCTCATTGTGGACTAAAGACCAAATGGAGGTTGTAGAAAATCACTTCCACTCCACCAGCTGTGACCCAGTTCCTGTCTCACTGCATTCTGCTTCTCTTGTAGAGTTCTACGACGGCAGTCAGCATCATTTGACCATTTGCGTGACTTTCCTCTGCGTCTCTCTAGTCTCATTAATGTCTCGCTGTCACATTTGGACCCGGCCGAGACGTCCAGCGTCCCGTTTAAGGAGGCGTGAACCATGGTTTAGGAAACGAGGACTTACACGATGGCGCTGACTCCTCGACAGTAACGCTCCCACATGCTCCTGAACCGAGGCTGACCGCCGATGTCCCAAAGCTACAGACACAATGAGAGGACATGTTAGAGAGAAGACTTCACTGAGATTAACAAAAAGAACACATGAAGAGAATATAAGAGAATTATAATCTTCTTTAATTAATATCTATAAATATGTTTTATTTCATGTTAACAGGAAAATAATGGGTAAACTAAGTAGAGTAAGTAAGAACAAAAAAAGTGAGAACTCAGTTAGGTTGAGACAACTAAACTACTCAGTTAGGTTGAGACAACTAAACTACTCAGTTAGGTTGAGACAACTAAACTACTTAGTTAGGTTGAGACAACTAAACTACTCAGTTAGGTTGAGACAACTAAACTACTTAGTTAGGTTGAGACAACTAAACTACTCAGATAGGTTGAGACAACTAAACTACTCAGTTAGGTTGAGACAACTAAACTACTTAGTTAGGTTGAGACAACTAAACTACTCAGTTAGGTTGAGACAACTAAACTACTCAGTTAGGTTGAGACAACTAAACTACTCAGTTAGGTTGAGACAACTAAACTACTCAGTTAGGTTGAGACAACTAAACTACTTAGTTAGGTTGAGACAACTAAACTACTCAGTTAGGTTGAGACAACTAAACTACTTAGTTAGGTTGAGACAACTAAACTACTCAGTTAGGTTGAGACAACTAAACTACTTAGTTAGGTTGAGACAACTAAACTACTCAGATAGGTTGAGACAACTAAACTACTCAGTTAGGTTGAGACAACTAAACTACTTAGTTAGGTTGAGACAACTAAACTAATAAGTTAAGTTGAGACAACTAAACTACTCAGTTAGGTTGAGACAACTAAACTACTCAGTTAGGTTGAGACAACTAAACTACTTAGTTAGGTTGAGAGAACTAAACTACTAAGTTAGGTTGAGACAACTAAACTTCTAAATGTGTGCAGACAGGCAGCGGAGGAATGGAACTACCAACCTTGATGGTGACGTTGCCCTTAGTGATCTTCCTCATGTTGAATCCAACTGTCGGAATCATGTCTTCACTGAACTGTCCAGACTGAAACACACACACACACACACACACACACACACACACACACACACACACACACACACACACAGTCTATTATCGGTGGGTTTCGGCTCCTCACATATTGTCCTGACATGTCAGAGTTCTCTCTCTTTTCTTCCAGAAGTTTTCCCTGATGGTTGATCTGATGACAACATTCACATGGACACACATCACCTTTAAGAGTCAGGGTGTGTTCGATGCCATGGTCCTCTAATGAAGCATCAAACCATCTCTGTTTGGGCAGTTAGTTTATTCATCAACAGAAAACATCTCAGTAAACACTGAGGTCAGCACATATCAGCGACCACAACATGTTTCACACTCAAAGTAAAATGTCACTATTAGTGTTTAAAAGGCTGTGGGGGAATACAAAGAGGTTTGTAATGTGGGGTAAAGGGAGCAGAGTACTGATTCTAGGATCCTTCTGTGCATCCTTAGTTATGTGTCAATGAAGTTAATTATCAAGTTATTAAAGTTAGTTACCGACCTCATCACAGTTAGGCTTCGGGGAAAGTAATCGATTGTTAGATTATGTCTCGATAATCAACAGATGAACGCAACAGACGCCTTGTTTACGTGCTAAGCTAGGCTAAATGCTAGCAGAGTTCTGGTGAAGAAGGCTGAGCTTCGACCCGCCCGACGCCTCCTGGATTAAAAGAGAACGTGTGGAAGTGAAGCAAACCAAACCGGTCGGACTCAGTCACTGAGGACCACAGGTTTGGTGCTACGTGGAACTTTTGAATTCATTTCGTTTTAGAATCAAAGCTTGATGAAGAGAATCGTGCATTTCAGATTCTAACAGGAAGGAATACACACATCTCCCTGAACATTATATAGGTGTAGGATCTATGTCAGTAGGTCACCAAAAACACAGGATGTCTCGGTGTGTTGTGACCGGTGCAGGAAGGTCCTGGTGGAGCTGATCGATCCTCCGTCACCAGCTCCGCCAGACCTCTACCTCCGGCTCCACGACCAGAGACCACGGATCAATACCACCAATATACGGCCTTCATGCTGAGGAAAACATCCACCGGTGCAGAATCCTGCTCCACTGTCACACGACAGACACAGGAGATGGTCCTGCTCACTGCATCACCTCTCTATAGTGAATCAGCTCTGTTAAATCGTCCACAGCTACAACTCTGTAACTCCGTCCTTCCTGCTGTGGCTGATCTGTGCACTACTGGTTAGTTCACTTAACTCAGTAGTATTATATCTCATTCTATATATTGTGCATGTTTTATACTCATTGTTTTACTCATACTTTGATTCCTTATCTGGATCATAATGCTGCTGAAGTTTTTTTATTTTATTTCCCCTTGCAGGATTAATAAAGTATCCATCCACCAACCTACATCCATCCATCTATCCATCTACCTACATACATCTATCTATCTATCCACCCATCCATTCACCAACCTACATACCTATATATATCTATCTATCCATATACATACCCATCCACCCATCCATCTACATCCATCCACCAACCTACATCCATCCATCCATCTACCTACATACATCTATCTATCTATCCACCCATCCATCCACCAACCTACATACCTATATATATCTATCTATCCATATACATACCCATCCATCCACCAACCTACATCCATCCATCCATCCATCTATCTATCCATCTACCTACATACATCTATCTATCTATCTATCCACCCATCCATCCACCAACCTACATACCTATATATATATATCTATCTATCCATATACATCCATCCATCTACATACATATATCCATCCATCCATCTACATCCATCCACCAACCTACATCTACCTATCTACATCCATCCATCCATCCACCTCTGTGACAGCAGCTGTGCTCATGTTAACGTTACATCCGGTGCAGAAGCGTTACATTTAAACAGTAACATAATCTAATGACACGTGATGAACACAGCTAGCTAACGCGGATGTGACTTTATAACAGTATTGACTCTTAACACCGACAGCTAGCTGACCTCACCGCCGCGAGGACAACAATGGACGCAGCCAGATGCTAACTGACAGCTGTGGCGTTAGCTAGCTGGCTTTAGCTCCCGTGTGTGTGTGTATGTGTGCTAGCTAGCTAAAGCTAGCCGGTCCTCTCACCGCTATCACGTTGACGAAGGTGGTCTTCCCGGAGTACTGCAGCCCCACCAGAGTCAGCTCCATCTCCTCCTTCCAGAAGAGCGCCTTGAACCAGTCCAGCAGTTTGTTGATGAGCGCTATCATCTCTTTGTTGTTGTTGTTTTGTCGTCCGATGCTAACGCTAGCTTGAAGGCTCCTGCTAACGGCTATTAGGTGGCTATGCTAAGCTAGCTAGCTGGCTAACGCCCCGACAGTCCTGTGTTTTTTTGTTGGTGGCCGCTGACAGTGGCTGTGACAATCACGGTGACGGTGACAGCTGAACGGACACCGAAGAGAACGGTTACTACGTCGGTGTTTTCTGGCCGTAATGTCCGCGGTTCGTGTGTTTTATTCTGTCTGTGATGTTTACTAGCGACGCCTTTTCCTACCAGCTTCCGTCAAGTTAGATATTACACAGCTCCGACATATCCGGTACAGACCATCAAAATAAAACACTTCTAACTTAATAACTAACGTAATGCTGGTCACATTGCTTTCAACGTACACAATGAAATACACCAATAAACAAGACAAATATAAAAACAAGGACATTAAAGACAACAAAGTAGAACAGAGAAACTAAGCATACACATTTAACATGTGCTACTATGTACAATATACATATAAATATATATCAAAGAATATATATGAACGTAAACAACAATGGACAATGGATTTGAGATATTAGTGCAAATAGAGGAGCAGTATGTCTGATTAATTGTTCATGAGAGCAATTAATAAACGATAATAAACAATAATAGACAATAATACACATTAATAAACAATAATAAACAACAATAGACAATAACAAACAATAATAAACATTAATAAACAACAATAAACAACAATAGACAATAACAAACAATAATAAACATGAATAAACTATAATAAACAACAATAGACACAGTTATTCAAGTAAAGGTTGACGTACATGTTGCCAACTTCACACTCAAAACAGCTCCAATCATCATTTAGTTAGCTGTGGATGTCATAACAAATCTAATGTTTATTATGAATTACTTTTACTTCATTTTCCGTCTCAGAGTGTAACAGACAAAAGAAGATCTGTAATTAATATACCTGGATGAACTCCAGGATGTCTGACAAACACGTTTAAGAGACGGACTGTGACGTGGATTTAAACACCAGCAGAGTTTTTCTTCTTCTCTCCGGGTTATAATATCTGATTTGAGCGTAGACTTTTGCACGTTCTCTGGTGCACATTTTGCACGTTCCTGCACAGAGCGGCAACACACAATGTCTTCTCTTTCATATTTCTAATGTAAACATGTCTCTTCTGTATTCATGTTTGTTGACTTGCTTTCATTTTCACGCTCTGTTTATTGTAGAACACAGAGGGGACTTCCTTCTTGGTGAAAACCTGTTCTGCAGTGAACGTGAACCTGACTCGTGTTTGAGGTGAGAGCAGGTTGTCGGCTCCACTTCCTGTTTGGGTGGGGTTGATAGAGGAAGAGGAGAGGAGGAGGAAGGAAAGAGGAGGCCGACAGAAGCGGACGCTGCTGTGCGGAGGAAACACCGCCCCCTGGTGTTAACACACGGAGCTGGTCTTCAGTGGAAGTGACGGGAAAACAGACGTAATGTTGGACCAACTCCCTCTGCAGCTTTAATGTCACATACAAGAAGTACTGAGGAGGGACGTCTTTCATGACATGATGTGCCGTATGAGACGTGTGACAGTACAAATGTCCTGCGTCTGCCATAACGATGGACGTTCTAGTAAAGCTTCGTTCTGTCCTCTGCAGTCGTGATGCGGCTCCTTTAACCGTGAAACTAAATGTTCTTTATTTCCTGTTGTGTTCAGTGACGCGTCAGTGACTGTGAGTTTACAGCAGATGATGTCAAAACGTACTAACAGCTTCTTTAATCCTCACCAGGTTCAACACACACACACACACACACACACACACACACACACACACACACACACACACACACACACACACACACACACACACACACACACTAGATGTGGTGTTAACTTTTCTTTTAAAGCGAGACTCAAACACACATTATATCTCCTGACAGTCAGACGGCCTTAAACAGCAGCTTTAAAACAAGTAATCAATAAATCAACTGAATCAAAATCAGATATCATGATTATAGATTATAGATGATCGGATTTCAGCTTCTTCTTTTTAATGTGGTCAAAAACAATATTTGGTGTTTTGGATTGTTGATCAGATGAAACATTTGAATGTGCCACTCTTTTAATTTCATATAAATATTTATAGTATAATATAAATTATATTTATTTTATAAAATGTTCTCAAAGAGTTGATTCATCGAGAGAGTTATCTTCAGTCATCAATAATAAAAACAATCATTAGTTGAGCACAGGTGGTTATTGTGGGCCCTCAGGGGCCCCTCAGGCCCACATTGTCTGAATCATTACTTTCAAATATCTTTTATACTAAAACACAATAAAACCTGACGCGATAAAGGGCCTTATGTCAAAATCCAGTTTTAATATTTCATTTCATTTCACTGTGCATGTTTCTTAACCTCAACCGACTGCAAACTATTCAAACTATTCAAACTATTCAGACCTGATCTCTATAAATAAGACAACATCTGAGGGACATTCAGCGTGTCATGGTGACACGGTTCAGGCTTTTCGTTTCTGTCTTCAAAGTGAAGCGGCTACAGTTAAGTTTAGAGAAGTAAACACGTCACGAACATCACCAACGAAACTTCACAATAAGTCAGAAACACGCCGGGACATGAACACCGGCCTCCTGGTTGAAAGTGTTTTGTGTTTGAACACCATAAGTGCTCTCTCTCTCTTTTCAGACTACTTCACTAAATGTAGCATATTATAGCATATTATATGTCACTGAGTAGTAACGTTACGAAGCGTAGAGAGTAAATTAATAAAACAACTTCATGCTTCACATACACTCTTATCACAGCGTAAGAAAGAACGACGCCCTCAACAGATGACTAGTGTAGCATTACAGCATGGTGGACTTAGCAAGCTAGATCGCTAGCTAGTGGATAGCTGGCTAGTTAGCTAGCTTGCTAAGTCCACCATGCTGTAATGCTACACGGGTTACAGCAAATGAGCCGAAGCAGCACCTTCACTCTGGAGAAGGACATGCTAATGTTAGCTAGCTAACTAGCCAGCCATGTGTCTCCAGCGCTGTGTCCCCTCTCTTCATATTGAGCTGAGACTTAACACTTTGTGTTAACACTGATACTAACAACAACTAGCAACTAACAACAACCGCCATTTTATTTTGCACTAGTTCTACTCGGATTCTGTTTCTATGGGGAAACCATGTTTGCAGCCTCTTCTCCATCAGTGTTCATATCAATGACTAGCAGTAGACGTAGCTTCAGTTTAGACTGGGGACAAACTGGTCCCTTAAGGAGTCAGAAACCAAGGTACCTTCGTACTGGGTCACAGTTAGGCCTCTGGGTTCAACTCTACCGAAATCATTTCTTTAATCTTCAATTTCTGTCAAAGTAAATTCCTGTTTAATTTTATTTTACTCAACATTTTCTGTTTTGTGTTTTTTTCTGCTTGGTTCAGTTCTGGGTTCTCCAGGGTCTCTGTGCTCTGAACTGGACCAGAATAATCCAGTTCTATGTGATCCTGACACTCTGAAGGTGCAGTAGGTGCTTTCACGTCCTGCTTCCATGACTCTGGTTCTGTTAATGACACGTTTATTGGTCTTCTGCTGGTTCTGAGGTCCGCTGGATCTCTTTAGGTGTGAACCTGCTCTCATTGGTTCTGCAGGTTCACATTCTGTTCGCCGTCCAGCTGGACGTTCTGTAGCTGGATGCTGACTTGGTCCTCTGGGTTCTGGTTCTGCTCCTGGTCAAGAGGAAACACAGACAAAGTCCTCACATCTAAACCACCAGACGTTTGGTGGAGTTTAGGACACTGGACCTACGCGGTTAAGAGACAGATCATAGTCATGTGTTAAACCTGCATTCTCTCTAGTGTCCACCAGGGGGCGACTCCTCTGGTTGTATAGAAGTCTAGTCTAAAATGACTCTACTTCTCTCTTGATTTATTCCCTCAGTAAACATTGTAAACATGAGTTTATGGTCTCAATCTCTAGTTTACAGTCTTCTTCAATACAGCATGATGTTCATTTAGTACATTATGCTCCATTTAGAGTCAAACAGACCATAAAGAGGGGATGATTTAGGGGCGGGGCTACACAGTGATTGACAGGTCTCGACGTCACTCCTCCTCCGTCCACATATGGTCACATCCTGTTCACTGGTTCTGTGTGTTTGTGTGTGTGTGTGTGTGCGTGAGTACCTGGTTGTGTTGTAACTGGGAGCTGTACTGGGCCAGTGTGGAGTAGAGGAACTGGTACTGCTCTGTGGTCTGGATCATCCCCCCCCTGTACAGGACAGAAAACAGAAAGTTACACCACAGACAGAGAGACAGCAGAGGGGCTGATACCAGAGACAGGTGAATCTCACCTGTCCAGTCGGAGCTGACAAACCGTCTCCAGGATGTCGACCTCTCCGGCGTCTCTGAGCCGCTGACAGCCGATACTGCTGACGATGAAACAGCCCGTCCTCCCGATACCTGCACTGAGAGGACAGAGACACGAGACCTGAATGTCAGCTCGAGAGACTTAAAACCAAGACCTCCAGGACCACCAGGACCTCCAGGACCACCAGGACCACCAGGACCTCCAGAGCCACCAGGACCAAATGTGAACATTGAACATGAACTCTGAGTTTTTCTCACATCCGCTCTGAATAATAACTGATTGATAAGGAACCAACCTGCAGTGGACGACGATTGGTCCGGGACCGAGGGCGGGGCCTGTGATTGGCTGAGAGCCGGTCGGGAGGAGGGACTTCCGGTACGTCTCCACCTCCTCCACCAGTCTCAGCAGAGGAGCGGTGCATTGTGGGATGTGGTGGTCAGGCCAAGAGGTGAACCAGTAGTGTCTGACGGGACGACGCTCCGAGCACAGCTGCACACACACACACACACACACACACAGACACACACACAACTTTCATTGTCAAAAGGTTAAGTAGTTTTGTTGTCTAAACCTAACTAAGTAGTTAGTAGTAGTTAGCAGTACAAAGTACAA
>NW_027176783.1:755359-840359 GCF_023349555.1 Cebidichthys violaceus
GATTACAGCGACCAAATGAGCTTCCTTCTTCTGGTGGCGGGGTTCAACCTTGAAGCCTCTTCACACCTCTAGATGTGATGAATAAACGACACGAAAATGCAAAATACTCGCTTGCGAATATTTTATGTTTAGAGCTTTTGTTGTGAAAGGTAAGAACAGAAGGAGTGGATCTGGTCAAAGCTGCCTTTGTCAAGGTTGAAAGAAATAATAAAGTTTGTCCTCTTAGTCTGGACCAGGAGACAACTTCTGGTTCTTTAAAGTTCTCCTGTTCTTCATGAGTTAAAGCTGCATTCTCTCTAGTGACCACCAGGGGGCGACTCCTCTGGTTGTATAGAAGTCTAGTCTAAAATGACTCTACTTCTCTCTTGATTTATTCCCTCAGTAAACATTGTAAACATGAGTTTATGGTCTCAATCTCTAGTTTACAGTCTTCTTCAATACAGCATGATGTTCATTTAGTACATTATGCTCCATTTAGAGTCAAACACACCATAAAGAGGGGATGATTTAGGGGCGGGGCTACACACTGATTGACAGGTCTCACATTGTGTTTTTTTAACATTTCTGTTTGTGTACGCATTAAAAAGAACAAGGTACAACATGTTAGTCAGTGAGCTTGTTTGTACGTGTATTTTAGAATCGGCAGTTTAACCACTTCTTCCAGTCTTCATGCTAAGCTAGGCTAACCGTGTCCCGTCTCCGGCTATACCTTTTGTCAAGTATTAGTATTACAGTGTGGTGATGACTTGATGTTTATTTGTCGGTATTAAAAACGTTTTTGTTTTGTGTAGATTGCAAGTTTATTTACTGCGAAACAAATCCAATGCAGAACTTTACAATAATCATGACTGGAGACTCATTTGATCTGAGACGAACAGAAACAATCGGCTCCACACACAGATCCAACATGGCCGCCAGAGGGATGAGGGGTTCCATCATCATCATCATTGACTCAATATTAAATAATCTTAGACTCTGACCCTGATGTAGTTAGCGTTGATGTAGCGGTCGGGCCCCGCCTCCTCCTCCAGGCTCCTCAGGACCACCCGGCTCTCAGGGTCTGAACAGTAAACAACAAACAAACAACAAGGTAAACAAGAGTGAAGACAGGCGTCTTTACTGTGATGGACAGACGGACGTCACTCACTGGGCAGGATGGTTTTGTATCTGTCCTTCATCATGTGTCCCGGGACGTCGAGCTCTGCGGCGCTCACAAAGTTCGGGGGGATCTTCTGTGGGGGGGGGGGGGGGGGGGGGGGGGGGGGGGGGGGGGGGTGTTAAAACAAACACACCTCTTCTCAGATGAAGACGATGAAGACGTTGGTGAAGATGACGAAGACGTTTACCTGATACTCTGCGTTCAGGGTGTCGGTGTCCTCGGCGGCCGACTGCAGCGCCGCGTGGCCGAGGGGTCGGGAGGAGGTGTGGAGCAGCTGGAGCCACACCTCCTTCGGGGTGGAGACGGAACACACAGGCTCCGCCCCCAGGCTGCTCACGTCCAATAGCAACGAGAGGTTGGAGCCCCGCCTACAAAGAAAAAAGAGCCAATCAAGAAGCGATGTGATGATCGTTCGTTGTGTTTGTTTGTTTTCAGAAAGTGAAGAAACTTCTGGAAAATTATGAAGTTATTGTAATATTTTGTGTGAGTGGTGACTGTACTTTTACTTTGGTGTCCTCTCTTTTTTGGACAGTGAGCACATTTTTAAACAATGAGGACATTTTTAGGATCAAGGTGTTTGGAAAGAGAGAACACAAATTTACATTTTTAAAGAAACATTTTTGGAAAGAAATGACATTTTTGGAAATCTAGGATTTTTTAGAAGTTAGGACATTTTTGTGAAGTTATTATATGTTGTGTGTGTGTGTGTGTGTGTGTGTGTGTGTGTGTGTGTGTGTGTGTGTGTGTGTGTGTGTGTTTGTTTAATACACACCTCTCCTGCAGGCGGACTGAGGCTTTGCGTGGAGGTGTGGTCATTGGAGGGGGGGTGGTCGGGTCCTCAGGAAGAGGGGAGGCTGAGTGCACTGCTGACATCCTGATAGTGTGTGTGTGTGTGTGTGTGTGTGTGTGTGTGTGTGTGTGTGTGTGTGTGTTAGAGTAGTTCTGAGCTGGTCATCACACCACCATGCTGGAGGAGAGAGAAGACAAATATTAATGTCGGTCCATCATTACGTTTGTTGCATATCAATGACATCGTGTCCCTCTGACGGAAACCAATCAGCATCAAGTCCAGCTGAGTGTCATCACCGACACTGAAGCTTCTCTATCCACTCTCACTGTTCATATTAGTGAGCCAATATTTTGATGTTTTGCAGTTTGAATAATGAGAACTGAGCATTAGTAAGATTTTAAAAGAAAATTGAACTACAATTGCAAGAGACAAACGGTTGTCTTATGGTTTGCTGTGGAGGCTCAGGGGTCTGAAGTGTTGATCAAGAGGTCTCTGATTGAAACAAGCTGCTTGAATTCAACGATTTGTCCGTCGCCATCTTGTTTGTGTTTATCAACCAGTGAACAGGAAGTGACCATATCTGGACTGAGGAGGAGTGACGTAGAGACCTGTCAATCACTGTGTAGCCCCGCCCCTAAATCATCCCCTCTTTATGGTGTGTTTGACTCTAAATGGAGCATAATGTACTAAATGAACATCATGCTGTATTGAAGAAGACTGTAAACTAGAGATTGAGACCATAAACTCATGTTTACAATGTTTACTGAGGGAATAAATCAAGAGAGAAGTAGAGTCATTAGAGAAGAATTTGAG
Source organism: Cebidichthys violaceus (assembly GCF_023349555.1). Lineage (NCBI taxonomy): Eukaryota > Metazoa > Chordata > Actinopteri > Perciformes > Stichaeidae > Cebidichthys > Cebidichthys violaceus. The sequence continues at coordinate 758,122 of NW_027176783.1, forward strand.
TAGAGATTTAACTCAACTCCATGTTTTTTGTCATCAGTGAGCTTCCTTATGAAGTCAGAGGTTAAAGTGAAGAATCATGCTGTCGCCTCCGTTTAGGAAGTTTGACATGATGAGTGAATTATTGATGTGATGGAGAAACAAACAGGACGCATGTCATCCTGAAAACAGTCTGAAACTGTGTGTGTGAGAGTGTGTGTGTGTGTGTGTGTGTGAGTGTGAGTCAGCGTGTTTCCACATCAGTTCACATCTGAAACGTTTCAGTGTGTCTCCATCAGAAGAGAGTTTCCTCACAGCAGGAAGTCAGAACACCCACACACACACACACACACACACACACACACACACACACACACACACACACACACACGATGCTGAAATATAAAGACAATCGTCTGTCAATAGTTTGTTTTTTCGATTGTTACTGAATGAATTTCAAAGCAGCTCTTGTATCCGTCTGGCTGTTGTTGTTCTCAGTCTGACTTGTTGTCTGTTCTTGTTCTGTGTCATCAATCAGTCCACATTTAGACCACAAGATTCTCTCCAACTGAGCTCTGGGAGAGAAAGTATCCCAGCATGTATTTCACCTCAAGATACTATCATTATGGTTCTCCAGCTGTTGTTGTGTCTATCAAATATACGTAGATATATCATGTGCTTTGTCATTTTCAGAGATGTGAGAAGCTGCTAGTCTAGTGGGAGCTTTCAGTCAGCGTCCATGGTCTTCATCCTGGTGAGACACTGTGAGCTCTTTGACTCTGATGTCTCTACAGTTTGAAACAGAAGTGATTATAGGAGTGTAAATATAATATTTAACCTGTGTTCATACTGACACGGGACATAATTTTAACACATTTATTAACTGTTGGTTTAGTTGTCTCAACCTAACTAAGTAGATTAGTTGTCTAAACCTAACTGAGTAGTTTAGTTGTTTCAACCTAACTAAGTAGATTAGTTGTCTCAACCTAACTAAGTAGATTAGTTGTCTCAACCTAACTAAGTAGATTAGTTGTCTCAACCTAACTAAGTAGATTAGTTGTCTAAACCTAACTGAGTAGTTTAGTTGTTTCAACCTAACTAACTAGATTAGTTGTCTCAACCTAACTAAGTAGTTTAGTTGTTTCAACCTAACTAAGTAGTTTAGTTGTCTCAACCTAACTAAGTAGATTAGTTGTCTAAACCTAACTAAGTAGATTAGTTGTCTAAACCTAACTGAGTAGTTTAGTTGTTTCAACCTAACTAAGTAGATTAGTTGTCTCAACCTAACTAAGTAGATTAGTTGTCTAAACCTAACTAAGTAGATTAGTTGTCTCAACCTAACTAAGTAGATTAGTTGTCTAAACCTAACTGAGTAGTTTAGTTGTTTCAACCTAACTAACTAGATTAGTTGTCTCAACCTAACTAAGTAGTTTAGTTGTTTCAACCTAACTAAGTAGTTTAGTTGTCTAAACCTAACTAAGTAGTTTAGTTGTCTCAACCTAACTAAGTAGATTAGTTGTCTAAACCTAACTAAGTAGTTTAGTTGTTTCAACCTAACTAAGTAGATTAGTTGTCTCAACCTAACTAAGTAGTTTATTTGTCTAAACCTAACTAAGTAGTTTAGTTGTTTCAACCTAACTAAGTAGTTTAGTTGTCTAAACCTAACTAAGTAGTTTAGTTGTTTCAACCTAACTAACTAGATTAGTTGTCTCAACCTAACTAAGTAGTTTAGTTGTTTCAACCTAACTAAGTAGTTTAGTTGTCTAAACCTAACTAAGTAGTTTAGTTGTCTCAACCTAACTAAGTAGATTAGTTGTCTAAACCTAACTAAGTAGTTTAGTTGTTTCAACCTAACTAAGTAGATTAGTTGTCTCAACCTAACTAAGTAGTTTAGTTGTCTAAACCTAACTAAGTTTAGAGTTGTCTAAACATAACTTTAGTTATTATCAATTTGTGTCCCTTTACAGGAAACCAATAGATTGCATTTGGTGACTAAAGCTCAGGGAGACTGTTGGATGTGATGTTTTCTGCAGCGAGTTTAGAAATCTGAACTTGTTGAACTCTAGAAAGGTCTGTAGACTTGACAAACACCAGAAACTACTGGACTCCAAACTCAGTTTAGAACCCGGAAGTCTCTTAGCGCTCGTTGCTTGTTTGTTAGCAAACATTGAATGAGCAACGTTCCAACAACGAACACGTCTTCGTGTCAGCATCTAGTTTTAGTTTGCGTCTGAAATCTTGGAGGTAAAAAACGGATCACAAAAACCTCCATGATCTCCTCCACGGACGTTAATCTACAGATGTGTCTCTGCCTTTACGAGGTAATTCATCAGTACTGTCTCTGGCTGCAGCCTCTAGGGGGCGCTGTAGACCTTTACTGCAGATCATCATTTTAATTATAACTAATGCGTTCTGCTCTGCACTGAATTATACACATGTATCTTCAGAGCACCACGTTATCAGATCCAATGAGACAAAACAGAACAAGAGATTAGATTAAAAGAATAAATAACAAAATGTCCGTCAGCAAATGTTCAGAGTATCGATCAGGCTTACCAGTAATGTGACAGCCATGAGGTGGGAATCCTCCTCTGATACCGGAACAACTAACTAACTAACTAACTAACTAACTAACTAACTAACTGGTGAAAGAGAAGAGAGAACTGTTTCCTCTCTCTCTACTTTAAATCAGTGATTTGCTGACAAACCAGCAGCAAAAACTAACGAGTGAACGGAGAGAATCAGTGAGAGTGAAGGAAAGAAAGTGGAACTATGAGGAGAAGGAGAAGCAGGAACAGACTTGTCCTGTTGTAGCGTTATTACCCAGAGTCAAGGCGCTCAGGTAGAGAGAGAGAGAGAGAGAGAATATGAGTCAGAGAGCGAATGAAAAGATGGATAGATCATAAAAAAGAGAGGAAGAGAGCGGCTCCAGGCGTCGATTATTAACACACCGACAGCAGCTGCTCATGAATCATTCATGTTCACGTCATACGAAACACGATGAGCACAAACCAAACATGCAGAGAAGTTTAAGAGCAGAACACACCGAATGAGAAGATTTAAAAACACACAGAGTGACTCAACTTCACACCTCCAACGGTGTTTTTCACTCCACTGACGGAAAATCTCTGTGTGTCCCCCCCCACACACACACACACACACACACACACACACACACACACACACACAGGTAGAGCAGTTGGCTGTTTGCCCCCCCCTCCCCCCAAAAACAGCTATTGTCCAATCACAGCTCAGTCACTCCTGACAGCAGGTGCGTCAGTGATGTGTTACTCACTATCAAACTATTGCTGTTTACCTGCTGCTAACGTTAGCATGTTGCTACAGGACATGTGTTAGCTCACGTTGGTTTACATCAGAAGAGCCTGTTCAGGACTACACAGTGTGGGAACCACAAGTACTTCATCAGACTTTCAGCTAACGTTAGCAGAAAAAGAAGAACTCAGATCTACTCCAGTAAAAGTGACAGTACCACAGTGTAGAAATACGCCGTTAAGTAAGAGTCCTTCAGTAAAAGTACAAAAAGACCAGCATCAAAATACACCTAAAGTTTCAAAAGTGAAAGTGAAAACAGATATTATGTTATTGTAATATAATTATTGATGCATTAATGCGTTCAATAATGAATTAATGTTGCAGAGCTGGTAAAGGTGGAGCTCATTTAAATGAGGTAGTAGTGATGTTTAGAAGTGTGTTTGTGTGAAGTACTTGTACTTGTACATAGTCAGAGTTGTACTACAGTAGATGGAGCAAAGTAATGTTCTGCTGTGGACCTCTTTACCTTTCTGACGGGGAGCATAAGTTATCTCTACAAAGACACGAGGCTCCAGTCATGAACATATCGTGTGACTTTGGTGACTCTGAGCTCTGAGTCTAAAGATTATTATTATTATTATTATTATATTAATATTATTATTCTACCCAGTGTAGAACTATGATCAGGTTTTACTTTGAAAAACTAGGTCCATAGCTAGTTTCTGGGTAACATACAGTGACTGTCAGGGGTTTTTATTTTGAAAAATAAGTCTCATCCTGAACTCCCTGTTAACATAGAGTGGGAGTTGGGGTCTTTTATTTTGAAAAACAGAGCTTTCTGTTGAGATCTAGTTGGGCTACTCTGCTGCTTTTGTTTTGAAATAAACATAGCCTTGTCCTGATGTCCCTGTTAAAATACAAATACCCTCTGGGGCTGTTATTTAGAGGTTCATCTTGGTCCATCCCTAGTTTCCTGTTGATACCATTATTGTTTGGGGCTTTTATTTTGGAAAATAATCCTTATTCTGAACTTGCTGCTAACATAGAGCTTGAGTTGGGGGCTTTAATTTTGAGGAGGGACAACAAAACAGCCCAGCCTCATCCTGACGTTGATTCTGCTGCATGACGAGTACTTTTACTTCATTTAATATTTGTAATGATACATACCCCAAACCCAGTACTGTAATGTGTACTACTCTCATATTAGTATGATCAAGTGTATAATAATAACGATCAGTACTCCATATTTAAAAGAAGAAAAACTACTTTTGACATTGTAATTTACATGTTTTTGTTACTAAGTTGTACGTTTACACTGAATTCTACTTATTTGACTTCATTGCGATAACAACACTGTTTATCTGTTATATTTACTGTTTTATATTATTACTGTTTAGTAACAATATTACTGTACTCAGGTACTCTGTGATGTGAAAAATACTTTTAGGATACGTATTAGAAACACCCAGGAAGTATTTCATTCATACCTCACATGTACTTGAAGTTATGCTTTAATTTGCAATATAACGTATGTCTAACTACATGTCTGGTTATTATTATTATTATTATTACATAATGATGTTATGTTCACACCGATGAAGAGAACAAAACCAAAAACATTGACCTGTCTGTCTGTCCATTCAAAGTTCTCTTTCAGGTGAGCAAGTCTTCGTGTTCCCCCCTCTTCCTCACCTCTTCGTGTCTCCCTCCCGTCTCCGTCTCCTTCTCCTTCTTCTTCTTCTTCTTCTTCTTCTTTTCAGTCCTGGTCTCTCGTCTCTTCCTTTTCTCTCATCTGTTGCTTTCTGTCGTCTTGTCTTCACTTCTGTCTTCTTCTTCTCCGCCACTTCCTTTTTTACTGCACCCACCCACTCTCTCATTACCACACACACACACACACACACACACGCACACACACATGCACACACACACACACACACACACACACACACACACACACACACACACACACACACACACACACTCACATGTACACTTTATATTCCCCTCATCCAAGGTTATGGGTCCCCTTTAGACTGCACGCCATCGGCTCCAACATCGTGTATCAGTGTATTTGTTTTTGTGTGTGTGTGTGTTTGTGTGTGTGTGTGTGTGTGTGTGTGTGTGTGTGTGTGTGTTCACAGTGGGGCTGTATAAACTAATGTTTCACGTCTTTTTTACCTCCAGCTGTCAGATGAACAGCAGCGTGAACGATCCTACTGGGACTCAGTCGGGGAGGCTAACCTGCTAGCGCTGTTAGCCGTCGCCATAGAAATACAATCAGCAGAAGAGACACACACGGCTCCGTTCGAGTCGTCCTTAGGAGACGAGCAGATAATCTCTCTGTGGGGGAACTTTAGAGGCAGCGTTAGTGTCTCGCCGCGTTGTTCCAGTCGATCTGCTCGTCTTTTCATTCGGTCCTGAAACATTAAAGATGCTCATGAGATTATTTTGTGATTCAGTCGTCAAACATAGAACGACAACGTGAAGGAAGAAGAGGAAGGAAAACACCATCACATCATCAGATATCTGTTTATTTAGCGTTTCACTTCACTAATATCAATTGTTGTTTAATGTTTTTGGTTTATTTAATGGTTTATTTTTCAAGCTGAATATATTTTTTTATATAATAACAAAAGGACACAAGGCTTGTCCCTCGTCTCCTTTGTCTCCTAGTTCCTAGTTCTAGTCCTTCCTGAGATGAAAGAATCAACATCAATGCTGTCAACTCCATCAATCGATTATTAATTACTGGAGTAAAAGTACAATATATACCTCTGAGATGTGGTGGAGGAGAAGTAAAATGCAAAGTACAAGTACCCTGAATGTGTACTGAAGGAGTAACTGTACTGCACCACTGTCATTCATCATCGACTTCCTCCATAGTTTCTTCGTTTTATTTTCTCGATGGATCCTCTCGTGTATCTAACTACTTCCTGTTTGTACTCTATGTTTCCCTGCGAGGCTCTGGATCGGTGTTCTCGGTGTGAGCAGCTAAATTTCCCTCATGAACAGTAAAAGGCAGAACGATGGGACGGATCCGATGTGAGTGAAGCACAGCAGACGCAGCTCTGTGTCCTTGTTTTATTAGTTACGATGGAAAACGACCCTCTGAAGGCTCACTACTGAAATACTGGTTCATCTGCTAATGACACGTTTACACTGTCGTCTGTGTGATGGTGGGACATGAAGGGACATGAAGGGACACGGTGGAGTCATGGTGGGACATGGAGTCATTGTGGGACACGGTGGAGTCATGATGGGACATGTTGGAGTCATTGTGGGACACAGTGGAGTCATGGTGGGACACGGTGGGACACGGTGGAGTCATGGTGGGACATGTTGGAGTCATGGTAGGACACGGTGGGACATGTTTGAGTCATTGTGGGACACGGTGGAGTCATGATGGGACACAGTGGAGTCATGGTGGGACACGGTGGGACATGGTGGGACATGATGGGACACGGTGGGACATGATGGGACATGATGGGACACGGTGGAGTCATGGTGGGACACGGTGGGACATGATGGGACACGGTGGGACATGATGGGACACGTTGGGACTTGGTTGGACATGATGGGACACGGTGGACTCACTACTGAAATACTGGTTCATCTGCTAATGACACGTTTACACTGTCGTCTGTGTGATGGTGGGACATGAAGGGACACGGTGGAGTCATGGTGGGACATGTTGGAGTCATTGTGGGACACAGTGGAGTCATAATGGGACATGGTGGGACACAGTGGAGTCATAGTGGGACACGGTGGGACACGGTGGAGTCATGGTGGGACATGGTGGGACATGTTTGAGTCATTGTGGGACACGGTGGAGTCATGATGGGACACAGTGGAGTCATGGTGGGACACGGTGGGACATGGTGGGACATGATGGGACACGGTGGAGTCATGGTGGGACATGATGGGACACGGTGGAGTCATGATGGGACACGGTGGGACATGATGGGACACGGTGGAGTCATGATGGGACACGGTGGGACATGATGGGACACGGTGGGACATGGTGGGACACGGTGGGACATGATGGGACACGGTGGAGTCATGATGGGACACGGTGGGACATGATGGGACACGGTGGGACATGGTGGGACACGGTGGGACATGTTTGAGTCATTGTGGGACACGGTGGAGTCATGGTGGGACACGGTAGGACACGGTGGGACATGATGGGACACGTTGGGACTTGGTTGGACATGATGGGACACGGTGCAGTCATGGTGGGACATGATGGGACACGGTGGGACATGATGGGACACGGTGGGACATGTTTGACTCATTGTGGGACACGGTGGAGTCATGGTGGGACACGGTGGGACATGATGGGACACGGTGGGATACGGTACGACGTGTTTGAGTCATGGTGGGACACGGTGGGACATGATGGGACATGGTGGAACATGGTGGAGTCATGGTGGGACACGGTGGAACATGTTGGGACATGGTGGGACACTTTGGAACACGGTGGGATGCGGTGGAGACATGGTGGACACGGTGAAGACATGGTGAGACACAATTGGACACAGTGGGACACGGTGTGATATGTTGGGATGTGAAGCGACAAGAGACGAAAGAGAAGAAGACGAGAGGCTGATGGATGTGAGCGTACAGGAAGATTAAAGTGATGAACGACTAGATGGACGAGGGAAACAAGACAAAATGAACGAGTGCAGAAGAGACAGACAATACAACGTGAACCTGTGATGTCTCAAGTTCTGGAAGTTACGCCTCATTTTGTGTGTTTTCCTACAGTAAACAGTAACAGTAAAAGGCAGAACGATGGGACGGATCCGATGTGAGTGAAGCACAGCAGACGCAGCTCTGTGTCCTTGTTTTATTAGTTACGATGGAAAACGACCCTCTGAAGGCTCACTACTGAAATACTGGTTCATCTGCTAATGACACGTTTACACTGTCGTCTGTGTGATGGTGGGACATGAAGGGACATGAAGGGACACGGTGGAGTCATGGTGGGACATGGAGTCATTGTGGGACACGGTGGAGTCATGATGGGACATGTTGGAGTCATTGTGGGACACAGTGGAGTCATGGTGGGACACGGTGGGACACGGTGGAGTCATGGTGGGACATGTTGGAGTCATGGTAGGACACGGTGGGACATGTTTGAGTCATTGTGGGACACGGTGGAGTCATGATGGGACACAGTGGAGTCATGGTGGGACACGGTGGGACATGGTGGGACATGATGGGACACGGTGGGACATGATGGGACATGATGGGACACGGTGGAGTCATGGTGGGACACGGTGGGACATGATGGGACACGGTGGGACATGATGGGACACGTTGGGACTTGGTTGGACATGATGGGACACGGTGGACTCACTACTGAAATACTGGTTCATCTGCTAATGACACGTTTACACTGTCGTCTGTGTGATGGTGGGACATGAAGGGACACGGTGGAGTCATGGTGGGACATGTTGGAGTCATTGTGGGACACAGTGGAGTCATAATGGGACATGGTGGGACACAGTGGAGTCATAGTGGGACACGGTGGGACACGGTGGAGTCATGGTGGGACATGGTGGGACATGTTTGAGTCATTGTGGGACACGGTGGAGTCATGATGGGACACAGTGGAGTCATGGTGGGACACGGTGGGACATGGTGGGACATGATGGGACACGGTGGAGTCATGGTGGGACATGGTGGGACATGATGGGACATGGTGGAGTCATGGTGGGACACGGTGGGACATGATGGGACACGTTGGGACTTGGTTGGACATGATGGGACACGGTGGAGTCATGGTGGGACATGATGGGACACGGTGGAGTCATGATGGGACACGGTGGGACATGATGGGACACGGTGGAGTCATGATGGGACACGGTGGGACATGATGGGACACGGTGGGACATGGTGGGACACGGTGGGACATGATGGGACACGGTGGAGTCATGATGGGACACGGTGGGACATGATGGGACACGGTGGGACATGGTGGGACACGGTGGGACATGTTTGAGTCATTGTGGGACACGGTGGAGTCATGGTGGGACACGGTAGGACACGGTGGGACATGATGGGACACGTTGGGACTTGGTTGGACATGATGGGACACGGTGCAGTCATGGTGGGACATGATGGGACACGGTGGGACATGATGGGACACGGTGGGACATGTTTGACTCATTGTGGGACACGGTGGAGTCATGGTGGGACACGGTGGGACATGATGGGACACGGTGGGATACGGTACGACGTGTTTGAGTCATGGTGGGACACGGTGGGACATGATGGGACATGGTGGAACATGGTGGAGTCATGGTGGGACACGGTGGAACATGTTGGGACATGGTGGGACACTTTGGAACACGGTGGGATGCGGTGGAGACATGGTGGACACGGTGAAGACATGGTGAGACACAATTGGACACAGTGGGACACGGTGTGATATGTTGGGATGTGAAGCGACAAGAGACGAAAGAGAAGAAGACGAGAGGCTGATGGATGTGAGCGTACAGGAAGATTAAAGTGATGAACGACTAGATGGACGAGGGAAACAAGACAAAATGAACGAGTGCAGAAGAGACAGACAATACAACGTGAACCTGTGATGTCTCAAGTTCTGGAAGTTACGCCTCATTTTGTGTGTTTTCCTACAAAAGTCCAGCAACACATGTCAAGTTCTGTTCATTATGAACTCTTTTCAAAATAAAGTTCCGTCTTCACATGAAACTTTGAGGTTAGGTTTAGAAAAAGATGGTTTGGGTTAAGTTAAACACAGATTCTGTACAGCGGCCTCCAGCATGAAAGGTCAGCTTTGTTTGACCCACCAGCCCTGTGTGTCGTTATACTTCCTGGTTCATCAATATGTGGATAACATACAAAATCTAATTTATGCGCATTATCTTTCGTAGGTATAGCTACGAACGCTGGCTGAGAAAAAGCCTGCAATATGTCTTTATATATTAAATATAAATATGTATATATATCTATATATTTACACATTATTTATGGTCCACACTTTATGTGAGCACCGTCTTTGATATACAGTAAAATGTTATATCTTTAATCCTATAAAGTTCATTTCAACTAGTTTGAACTAGATCTATAGAGTCGGAACAGGAAGACAAATATCTCCAGACTTTATATTCAGTGATGAGTGAACCGTACGGTGAGGGTCCCGTACGGTGAGGGTCCCGTACGGCACAGGGTCCCGTACGGTGAGGGTCCCGTACGGTGAGGGTCCCGTACGGCACAGGGTCCCGTACAGTGAGGGTCCTGTACGGTGAGGGTCCCGTACGGCACAGGGTCCCGTACAGTGAGGGTCCCGTACGGTGAGGGTCCCTTACAGTGAGGTTTCCTAAAAAGTTCACTCATCCCTGAATATGAAGTCTGGAGACCCCCTCAGAGGTGTGTCTGTTGAGTTTTTTTTTTAAAACTACCATGTTTCTGTTACATTTTCACTAAAAGAGGAAGTGAAACAATGAGTTTATTGAGTTAATTTTTATTTCGTCAATTGAAAGAAAATGAATCAACAACAATTTAAATAATTGACTGATCAATTTAGTTACTTTTTTTAAGCTTATATGAAAACAATTTTTCTTTCAGTTTCTCAAATTTGAACGTTGTCCTTTACAATAACTTAGTGTTTCATCTGAAAAAATGCAGTAAAACAAAAACAAGTTTTCAAACAAACTGATAACAATGAATATGAATGCTTTCTCTTTTAGAAACATCTTCCTTTAACTTCAGATAAAAAGCAAAAAGATGACATCATTCATGTTCAGTGTGTTGAAGAGTTAAAGGTTTCATACAGGAAAACACAGATTAAAGGTCCTCAGATGTTTGTTGTTGTTTATCGCTCAGCTGGTTGTTGTCCTCATGTCGGCTCTGTGTCTGGGGAAAACATTTCATTATTATTATTCAATAACTACTCATTATTTTAATAAATTGTGGTATTTTCTAACATCAAATGTAATCTGTTGAGCTTCATATCTCATATTCTCAGGACTTTTCATCTGTAACGTAACGAGTAAATCCAGGAATGAGACACGTGGAGTCTGGGAAGAGGAAACATCTGTTTTCATAGAAACGTGACGCAGTAGCGGCCTCTAGTGACCTCAGAGTAGACCACATGTCCGTCAACAGTCCGCTCCATTCTGTCTACGTTTAGGTGGTGAATGTGTCACAGATGTGACTTCGGTCCCGTCGGTCCAGAGGTGACCGGCCGTCACAGCGAGCAGCAGAGTCCTCAGACCTCTGACGGCTCATTCATACTGTTTATAACCGATTAACTATCAATACTTCCATAGTTATACAGTTTTACTGTCTAAAAACGGAGAACGGGCATCTTGTGTTTTCTCTTTGTGATGGTTTTCTGTCTGTAGTTGTTTTTGCAGAGAACTTTAAGAAAGGTTGCAAATAAAACCTCTTTTCCTATGAAGATAGATGGATATCTTTATTTTATATCCGAGGAAGAAATATTATGATTGTTAATTAATCATTGAAAACATTTTGACGGCTCCAAAACGAACGTTTTGTTTGTGTGTGTTGAAGATATCTGACGTTTGGTTCCCGCTTCTAACGGGGCTAGTGAGCCAATAGTATGATGGCGTTGGTGTCATGTGGTATCAGAGGAGCGTCGTCAGTCATCAAGTTGCCGGTTGGTGAAGAGTTTGAGTTCCGGTAACGTTAAATAACCCCTGAGTCTCAGCGTCCTCCCTGACTCTGTCTGACTGATCTCCATCCGGCTGCACAATACAGGAATAATTACCGTGACAACAAGTGACAACAGACGTTAGCACACGTTAGCCATCTTAGCTTAATCGTCCCAACAACAATAAGCCAATAAATTACAACAAAATAACTACTAACAGCCAAAATCCTGACAACTAACTGATGTCAGCGGTTTCATTGTCAAAATGAATAAATTACAGCTTCAATCCCTGAGGAGCTACGTTAGCATTAGTGACTGTTCCCTAACATTGTTGTTCCCTCAAACACAAAATGAAATGAAGATGTTTCAACAGAAGGGATTTAGAAGTGAGGGGTGAACTGAAAAATAATAGGAATTATAGACTGTTCTTAAGAAGTGGATGTAGTCGTCATGACGTCTCTTATATGTTTGAGGATGTTTTGAAGCCTCAAGTTCAGCGTTTTGTCTGTCACCATCTTGTTTTTTCTCAACCAGGAAGTGACCATATGTGGACTGAGGAGGAGTGACGTAGAGACGCCGTATACGTCTCTGGTAGAGATCTCTCAATCAGCGTGTAGCCCCGCCCCTAAATCATCCCCTCTTTATGGTGTGTTTGACTCTAAATGGAGCATAATGTACTAAATGAACATCATGCTGTATTGAAGAAGACTGTAAACTAGAGATTGAGACCATAAACTCATGTTTACAATGTTTACTGAGGGAATAAATCAAGAGAGAAGTAGAGTCATTTTAGACTAGACTTCTATACAACCAGAGGAGTGTATATATATATATATAGACATATATATATATATATATATATATATATATACATGTATATATATATATATATATATATATATATATACATATATATATATATATATATACATATATATATACATATATATATATATATATATATACACGTATATATATATATATATATATATATGTCTATATATATATATATATATATATATATGTGTATATATATATATATATATATATATATATATATATATATATATATAGTATCAGGTGGGTACAGTTTCTACTCGGCTTCTTCAGTGTCTTGTTTAGAGAAATCAACCACTGCTCCAACATCACACATCTGAAAGTTTATGAATGAGAGAAATACAGATGAAACTCAGAACGTTAGCATGCTAACTTCATACTATTAGCTGTGAAAGCAAAAGCTAATTGATGAAAATCAAAACTGTTACTATAGCTCATGATTAAGTTGAGCAGAGTACTGGGAGCAGAAAGCTGTCGAATACAGAGAATATAAATCATATTACAAAAACATGTTTCTACTGTCATTACAAATAACAGAATCAACAAAAGAAATAATCCATGTCTGATGATTAACATAATGATTACTGATTAAAGGTAATTATCAAAAGTCTCAGCAGTGTGTTGTATTAACATGTACATCCACGTCTGATGGACCTGGTTTCTGACCCAGAAGAGGATCCTCCTGTTGAGACACAACAATTTCAAGTGAAAGTGAAATATTGTGACATGAAAACAGAGTAATAATATACTACTATTACTACTACTTATAATAATAATAGTGATATTATAACAAAATACACCAAGAGACAGAGGACAGACAACATTAAATCTTGCCAACAGGAGAACAAACATGGCCAAAAGGTGAGCAGACACCTGAACATTCTCTGTATGTGACCATGTGACCTTGACACCATGTGACCATGACACCATGTGACCTTGACACCATGTGACCATGTGACCATGACACCATGTGACCATGACACCACGTTAATTCATGCTCTATCAGCGTCCACTCGTCTGCGTTCAGACCTGAAGGGTCTGATCTCCGTCAGACAGCAGAGCAGCAGTGAGGTTGATCTGGTTCATGTTGGCTGGTGTTGAGACTCTGGACTTCTTTCCCTCCTTCCCCCATAACCTGACTGACACTCCATCTACACACCAGCTTTCACTTCCCTCAGCTGCTCAACATGACCTGGATGTTACCTGTCGCCGTTTACCTGACCCTCATAGTGTGATGAATTGATTTGGTGAATATATTTCTCTCTAGTGAGAAGACTGTTTAGAGGTCAGCAGCAGCTCAAGTCGTGGGTCACATTTCTCAACCTGCCAATTGTGGATATTTTTAAATCAAGCTTTTTGTGAGTGAAGCTCTGGTGTCGTGTTCAGTAACAGAGTTCATAAAATAAATATCACATCTGTGATTGGTTCTTCAGGTCTTCTTGTAAACCATCAACATGAAGAGTGATGGAGCAGAGACCTCTGGTGGAGTCTGTACTGATCACATGTCAGTCACAGGAATCTTCAGGATCCACAACTGATACAGACTTCTATCACTATCATTCATTATTATTATCATCATTATTATTATTATTATAGTGTTACGTTAGTGTTGGTGGCGATGCCAAAAGTCTAAAGAAAACGGTGTAACTCTGTAAACAGATGATTTACCTCTTGGTTCTGTTCTCTCAGATGAATTCTGTTCTGTAAACAGTTTCACACAGAGAGAGTTTAGACTTTTTCATTTTCATAAGGAAACAATAACATATAAAGTTGTTGTCAAGTTTTTCTAGGTTTCTGTCTTTCGTACCATGAGCTTTATGAAACATCACTACAGCATTTAAAACGGGACAGAATTGGTTGAATTGTATAGAATAGAATGATAGAGGTGGATTATTCACCTTTGATCTCAAGTGTTGAAGTTCTGTTCTGTTCCGTCAACCTGCACAGTTTCATACAAAAGAGTAAAAGTTAAAAGAATTGAAATTAATTGAAATTATATCAGTTACATCAATCGTCCTCTTTTTAGTTTTCCTTCCATCTCTGTTGTCTTTCTGCCCACCAGTTTTAAAAGTTTAGTTGATGCACCTTTTCTTGGTCCTTTTCTTGGTCCTGTTTTTGGTCCTTTTCTTGGTCCTGTTTTTGGTCCTGTTTTTGTTCCTGTTTTTGCTCCTGTTGACACACACACATATGATGTTGTTTTGTTTTGTTGTGTTTATTTCAATGCCAAATGAATTTGCTTTATATTAACACATGTTGTTATATTTAACTAACGTGTGGTTTCTTTTGTGTCTGATGTGGTCTGTCATTACAGGGAATAACAGAGAGAACCTTTCAGCGTGTTTTTGTGTTTTCAACCATGTTATGCAGTCAGATGTAGTGTCTGTATTCTACCAATTCAGATCCGCCCGTGCCCTTTAATTGTAGCGTATGTACTTTCCCCTCTTTAGGTTTATATAATTAGGTGAATTGTTACAAGGTGTTCTTTACCTGGTTTGCTGCTCCAGGAGGTGCATTGGGATCTTCAATCACTTTTTGTCCCCACTCTTCTTCACGGATTTCCCTCTTCATTTTTGCAGTCAACTGAGTTTTTGCTGCTGTTGTCAAAATCTCTTTTAGAACATTTTCCTCCACGTCCAAAAGATGTTTGTCGTACAGAATTTTTCTGTTATTGCAACGTTTCATCCTTTCACAAAATGACATGACGACAGCCACCAAAATCATAGCAAAGATTACAGACATGCCGATAACCTGAAAAAGAGGGAACACAGACGGTTATAGATATAGATATATAGTGGCTGCAATAATGCGGCTCACTGCGTTACCTTCAGATTACAGGTTCCTCTTTTTAAACTCGTAACGCACCAAATGTACAGTATGATATCATTTCCACCACTTTCTTTGAAAATGTGAGACAAAGTATTTCTTACTCCCTCCCACCTGTTTCACCCCATTTCAGACAGACACACACACACACACACACACACACACACACACACACACCTTCAATGACTTCAGCATTACAAGTGAATCTGCCGTCCCTCCAAGACTTGTTTGCTTCCAGGACCCTGAAGCGAGCATGAAGGATTGTAGCCGACCCGTCTCACCCTAAACTGTTCGTGCCCCTTCCATCTGGCAGGAGGCTGAGGTCCATCAGGACCAAGACCTCACGCCACATGAACAGTTTCTTCAGTCTTCAGTTGGAATCATTAACAAAGACAAGGACCCCCACTGACTCTGACTCTTACATCCACAGGACAATTTCTTGCACTCTTTTCCGCATTAATATACACTTGACACTTTAATATATTCTTGTTATAATATACTCTTGTTTGTTTATTTATTTACCATATTTCTATATTTCATTGTAAATTTCAGTATTTTTCTATTTTTAAATCATGTCTTGTATTTTGCACTGTGTTGATTGTTTAATGTTATGCACCATCCACTTAGTCAAATTCCTTGTATGTGCAACATACTCTGATTCTGAAACAAATACTAACCGTAGCTGTGGCGTCATAATGAGGTTATTTATTCTTTGTTGTGTTTTTGTCTGTTGCACTGTGGACTGTGTCTATTGTCTGTATGAATTTTTGGGTGGCAAATGAGTTTCCCCACTGAGGATTAAAAAAGTTTTCTAATCTAATCTAATCTTTGAAATAGACAAAGTGGTAAAACAAATGTTTTATTTCCTCTAGTCTGAAAGAAGACGAGTTATAGAAGAAAAATAGATCAAAATGTCTATATTGACGAGTGCAGTGGGGCGTCTGTCCTTAAACGGTGTAGTAGAATTATCTGTTAAAATATTCTTGATAGACTCGAGATAGAAAAATGTAATAAATTCTGATCCTCCGTGTAGAACATTACTTTGTACAGATACTAAGTGCAGATAACACACAGACTGATGGAAGAACACTTCCTTGATGTGATAAAAGAAAAAAAAACTCACCCAGGAGTCGATTTTCAGTTTGGCGATGGTCGTCAGATCCTCATCGGCAAGGTTGTCTTCTGTTTTGCAGGCTAACCTTCTATCATCCAGACAGCAAACGTACCAGTTTCCATCGATTAACACGGATACGGCCCACAGCAGACTTATGAAAACTGCCCTCACAAGCTTTGGGAATGTACGATACAAAAAAACCGAACAACTTTCTCTACAGACACATGTATAACTCAGTGTCTTCCCCGTCCACAGTTGTAAAAAAAATAAAATCAAACATGGGACAGTGATGTAGAAACTGCAGCCATGAACGGTATCTTCACAATTACAATCCACATCCTTGCCAAGAACAACTTTATAAATAAAAATCACAACGATTGAGAGAAAGGTGCCGAGTTGTGCGAAAGCAAAAAAGTTGTTACTCATCTTTGCTGCAACAAAGTTTGCAACAACTGCTGAGAGCTGCTTGAAACCTCTGAGCGTACGAAGAGGAAACCCAAACTATATATCCTGTTAACATGTAGGAATCTCAGATCACAGACCTGATGGCGAGAGTCTTCAATGCTTCATTTCCTATCTACATACGTTACCAAAGAATGGAGACAATGTTGCCCAACAAGTCCTTTCGACGTCAACATTTAAAGCAACACATCAGTAACATCCTCCTTGAAAACATCCTTTTGAAGCGTGATCTAGGCTTTGTGGGCGTTCCATGCAGCAGGTTTTTGCCTGTCCGTGCACATTCAACATTTTTCAACTGGTCGAAGAAAATTGAAAACGTTGATGAGCTTTGAGAATGTCGGCCACCATTTGAAGGGGACAGGAATCCTTACTTGAACTGGACAGCATTGAGTTTGTCACTGTAATCATGTTCTATGTGTTATGAATTAAGTCCATTAAAAACATAAGCTGTAGACTAGTGGAAGTGCAGAGGTATTCTCTGAGCACCACAGTTGTCTTATACTAAGTTCTCATGACTTCTCCTTCACATTTTCCCTTGACCTCATGATGTCCTCCATCGAGGTCAAGGAGAAGAGGTTAGGAAACGACATAGGAAGTCACTTTTTTGACTATTATCAGGTGTGTCTGATATGACCAGGTATGATAGTTGTGGTGGAAAAAAACACATTTTAACCTCCTTGTGAGAAAACACTGAGATAATATTAAACTCTTAAAATATAAAAAAGAACATTAATTGAACAGACACTTATGATAACTCAGCTGAATGGATAGAGCTCTTTCCCCACAGATGGTTCGGAGGTCTAACAACAAGGAATGGTCTAACAAAGTATAAATGCACATTATCTCACATTATCTATCATCCAAGTATGTAATAAACATCCAGAATTACCTGTCAATTAAATTGATTCCTTTATCAAGTAAAACAAATGAAAGCACTAGCTGTTTCATGAGATTATATTTCTAAAATAGAAAGCTATAATAAACACAAGTATTACACAGAAATGTCACTTTCATAGACCTAATGGGAGGGAAAAGTCAGATGTTTCAGAATCTGCCTTTTTAGACTAAACAGTGGAACGTGCATGTGTGATGTCTAAAATGTTTTGGATCTTTGGCTCACTCTTCTGATGTGTTCTATCAGATCCGCCCTGAGATGCTGAAGGCACTGGACACTGTTGGGCTGTCTTGGCTGACACGCCTCTTCAATGTCGCATGGGGGTCGGGATCAGTGCCCATGGACTGGCAGACCAGGGTAGTGGTTCCCATCTTCAAAAAGGGGGACCGGGGACCGGAAAGTGTGCTCGAATTACCGGGGTATCACACTACACAGCCTCCTGGGGAAGGCCTATTCCGTCCCGGCCGTGGAACAGTGGGCCAGCTCTTTACCCTCACAAGACTACTGGAGGGATTCTGGGAATTTGCCCAACCAGTCTATATGTGCTTTGTGGACTTGGAGAAGGCTTTCGACCGGGTCCCTCGGGGGTTCTTGTGGGGGGTTTTGCGGGAGTATGGGGTGCCAGATCCGTTACAATGGGCCATCCAGTCGCTGTGCGACCGTAGTAGGAGCTGTGTCCGTATTCTCTGCAATAAGTCAGACACGTTCCCGGTGGGTGTTGGCCTCCGCCAGGGCTGCCCTTTGTCACCGGTCCTGTTCGTGACTTTCATGGACAGGATATCTAGACGCAGCCGGGGGGTGGAGAACGTCAGGTTCGGGGGTCTTGGGATTGCCTCTCTACTGTTTGCAGATGATGTGGTCCTGTTGGCCTCCTCGGATCGTGACCTCCAGCATTCACTGGGGCTGTTTGCAGCCGAGTGTGAAGCGGCGGGGATGAGAGTTAGCACTTCCAAATCTGAGGCCACAGTGCTCTGCTGGAAACCGGTGGATTACTCCCTCCAGGTGAGGACTTAGTGCATACCCCACGCGAAGGAGTTCAAGTATCTCGGGGTCTTGTTCACGAGTGAGGGTAAGATGGAGCGGGAGATCGACAGGCGGATCGGTGCGGCTGCAGCAGTAAAGCAGGCGCTGCATCGGACTGTCTTGGTGAAGAGGGAGCTGAGCCGGAAGGCTAAGCTCTCAATTTACTGGTCGGTCTACGTTCCTACCCTCACCTATGGTCACGAACTCTGGGTCGTGACCGAATGGACAAGGTAGCAGCTACAAGCGGCCGAAATGAGTTTCCTCCGTAGGGTGGCTGGGCTCAGCCTTAGAGACAGGGTGAGGAGCTCGGACATCAGGAGGGAACTTGGAGTTGAGCCGCTACTACTTTGCATCGAAAGGAGTCAGCTGAGGTGGTTCAGCATCTAATCAGGATGCCTCCCAGGCGCCTCCCACTGGAGGTTTTCCGGGCACGCCCAACTGGGAGGAGACCCCGAGGAAGACTTCTGTATTCATTTCCCACAGAGTAGGTTTCTATGTGTGTTCTTGATGCACTCTGCAGACACAACTCTCATTCAGCATTCTGCATTAACGCGCACATTTCTGCTTTAGTCTTCTTATTGAGGAGAGACACTACAGGTGAATAAGGTAACAAATATTAATAGATATCACCATGAAACTTCACCACTTCATTACTGATATGAACACTAGTCTTTTTGTGTTACAAGTTCTCTGAAATGTTATGTTTGAATATGCAAATGAGGCATTATTTAATGGTAACTTTTGGTGAATTTAGTAGAAATCTACAGACGTAAATAAATAAAGTAGTAAAATAAATGTTTTATTTCCTCTAGTCTGAAAGAAGACGAGTTATAGAAGAAAAATAGATCACAATGTCTAAATTGACGAGTGCAGTGGGGCGTGGCTCTGCACTCTCCCTGTTTGCATCCTACCTGACGGGTCGATCCTACCAGGTGACCTGGAGGGGGGCTGTGTCGGAACCACGCATGCTGACTACAGGGGTTCCGCAAGGTTCAGTCCTGGGCCCCCTTCTCTTCTCGCTCTACACAACATCTGACACCCAAGTGGAGACGCGCATCGCTGCGTGTTTGGCTGACATCTGGAAGTGGATGACGACACACCACCTCAAGCTCAACCTAGACAAAACTGAGCTACTGTTCCTCCGGGGAAGGGTTGCCCACACCGGGACCTGTCCATCACCATTGGTGATACCGTGGTGACATTACATTACATTACATTACAGTCATTTAGCAGACGCTTTTATCCAAAGCGAATTACAATAAGTGCATCAACATTGGTAATCAAAAGAACTACTAGTCACCAGAAGTCATAAGCCCACTCGGACTGCCCACTCGGACTGCGAGGAACCTGGTGTGACAATGATGACCAACTATCATTCTCAGCAAACATTTCATCCGTTACACGCTCCTGCAGATTCCTGCTCTACAACATCAGGAGGATTCTCCTCTTCCTCACTGACGAGACGGAGCAGGTTCTCATCCAGGCTCTCATCATCTCCCGTCTGGACTACTGACACTCTCTACTCACCGGAGCCCCGGCGTCGGCCATCAGACCTCTGGAGCTTGTCCAGAAAGCCGCAGCTCGCCTGGTGTTCAATCGCCCCAAGTTCTCCCACACAACTTCCTTTCTCCGTTCTCTACACTGGCTCCCTGTAAGAGCTCGCATCCAGTTTAAGACTCTGGTGCTAGCCTACAGGGCAGTGAAAGGAACAGCTCCTTCCTATATCCAGGCCATGGTCAAGCCTCACACCCCCGCCCGACCACTTCTCTCTGCTGCCTCGGGGCGATCGGTCGCCCCGTCGCTCAGAGGTCCTGGCGGCCGATCGACCCGGTCACGGCTGTTTTCTGTCCTGGCCCCACAGTGGTGGAATGAACTTCCCACTGACGTCAGGACAGCGGAGTCGCTGCCCATCTTTCATCAGGCTGAAGACCCACCTCTTCAGGAAGTGCTACCCTGAGCCTTCCACTTAGCACTTATTGTATTCATACTAGCTTGTTGCACTTATTGTATTGGTATTACTTATAGCACTAACTGTTCCTCTTGTTTCTGTACTTTGGCTCTGAGTTATGCTCTGCTTCAGGCTCTTAGATGCTTGTTTGGAAAAGGAAATGTACTTATGACTTCTGGTGACTAGTAGTTCTTTTGATTACCAATGTTGATGCACTTATTGTAAGTCGCTTTGGATAAAAGCGTCTGCTAAATGACTGTAATGTAATGTAATGTAGTAGAATTATCTGTTGGTCTCTGGATAAGAATCTTTATTTTCTAGAGTTAATGGCTTCATATTATCACGTCACCTCGAGAGAATCGTCTCAACAACACAAGACTATAAACGCTCAAGATATTCTTGATAGAAACTCAAGATAAAAACCTTGAATAAATTCTGATCCTCCGTGTAGAACATTACTTTGTACTGATGATAGAACACAGACTCCCATGATGTGATAAAAGAAAAAAAACTCACCCAGGAGTGGATTTTCAGTTCAGCGATGATCGTCTGTTTCTCAGCTGTGATGTTTTTTTCTTTTTTTTTGCAGGCCAACTTTCTATCATCCTTACAGCAAACGTACCAGTCTCCATCGATTAACACTGATATGACCCACAGAAGAGCTATGAAAACTGCCTTCACAAACTTTGGGATTGTGTGATAACAAAAAAAACCAACATTCTCTATAGAAACATTCCAGTATCTTCTCCGTCCACAGATGTAACAACAATAAAATAACACATGGCATAGCCATGTAGGAACTGCAGCCATGAGCTTTATTTTCACAATTACACACCAGATCCTTGTCAAGAACAACATTGTAAATAAAAAGCATAATGATTGAGACAAAGGTGCTGAGTGTTTTGAGGGCAAGTTTTGGAAAGATGTTCTTCATCTTTGCTGCAACAAAGTTTGTATTAACTGCTGAGAGCTGCTTGAAACCTCTGAGCGTACGAAGAGGAAACCCAAATAAATATCCTGTTAACAGAAGAAAGCTGCTGCATTCTACTGTTCAAACATGTAGGAATCTCAGATCACAGACCTTTGTGGGCGTTCCATGCAGCAGGTTTTTGCCTGTCCGTGCACATTCAACATTTTTCAACTGGTCGAAGAAAATTGAAAACGTCTGTTCCTCAGCTGTGATGTTTTCTTTTTTGCAGGTTAACTTTCTATCATCCTTACAGCAAACGTACCAGTCTCCATCGATTAACACTGATATGACCCACAGCAGACCTATGGAAGCTGCCTTCACAAGCTTTGGGAATGTGCGATAGAAAACATCCTCTTATTTCTCCACGGACACATGTAAAACTCAGTCTCTTCTCCGTCAACAGTTGTAACAAAAATAAAATCAAACATGGCATAGTGATGTAGAAACTGCAGCCAAGACCCAAGACACAAGCTGTTCCAAATCCTCGCCTCTGGTAGGCGCTACAGAGCTCTGTACGCCAAAACCACCAGACAGAGGAACAGGTTCTTTCCACTGGAAATACATAAGTCATACTGCACTACTACCTCTGTTTGCACTATTACCACCACTTGCACTAACACCTCAATTACATTGCCATTGTTGTTTATAGGTTTATGTTCACATGTGTGTGTATATATATATATATATATATGTATATATATTTATGTATATATACATACACTTTGGATATATATTTATACTTATATTGTATATAGTTCTATTTTTTTGCAGCCCTCTTTTATTCTTTATATATTTTTTCTTGTTTATTGTAAAATAGTGTTTGTACATTGAGAGTGGAGTGGAAACCGGAGTCAAATTTCATGTATGCGTACACAGTACCCAAATAATAAAATACATGCGGGACAAGATAATCAGACCGCCAAACAATTTTAGCCAACAAAATTGGATCAACTCAAAACGTGTTTGGAGCAGAAGGAGAAAGGCAAAGCAGAAATAGTCTATGGGAGAAAGAAAGAGATTAAGAAATAAAGGTCAGAAAGACCGGGAAAATAAGAAAAACAGGGAACAATAAGACAGATACAATTGATAAAAAAGGAAAATATACTGCCGAACTTTGTTTAGTTTGTTTTGTTTTCGTCCGAGGGACATGGTTGAGTGGACCCCAGTGAGGGACCCACCGACGCACACACACTACAACACAGAGGGTGAGTTAACTTTAGATTCTGACTATTTAGTATAGTATAGACTATGACAAACTAAACAAACACATACCAGAGGTATTCAAATGAAAATGAAGGTTTTAGAAAGTTGCCACAAGACACGTTAACTATTAAAGGTAAAAATGTTCAGAATGTCACATGCAGGCTGACTCACTTCAAACGTTCTACACCGATTAGATAAAAGATTGGAAGAAGTATTATTTAGAGAAGGGAGAGAAGTAGAGAAGTTATGTACAATGGTAAAATGAACACTTATTGGACAGGAAATACTGCTGCTGCCTCTGTTTCTCTGTCTACCAAGCAATAAGAGTTGTGTAAGTTCACAAGTGTGTCCTTGGCATGAGGCCCAGGAATGGAGAGGATGTCTGACTGGCTGCACAGTCAGACCCATACTCACTGACTTCAGAAACACAGAGGACCCTGGTAAACTGCAGTAATAAAGGTGACGTATAGAAAAAAATATGTACATCAATGTCAACAGTGATGTTTGATAAGAGAACACACACCATGGTTTCAAATGTGTGACGTAAGACAGAGGAGGGGTGTGACATCTCTAGTGGTTCACCCAAAATCGTGATCCGCCCAATTTCAAAATCAGATTTCTGCCCATGAATGAAACAATATCGACACAAACGAGAGGCTATTGATGGTATTACACCCATTCTTGAGTCATTATTGAAGGTTGATATAATAATCGAAATGTATTTTTTTTAGAAATTACAATATGATACGTTTTCACTGAAACAGTTGGCTCATTACAGTATAGCAGAGGTCACCAATATGCGGACCCTGGACCTAAAACCTATAATTGAGAATTATTACATTTTGATGGAGTGCTTTTATTTTAACCGGCGCAGCTTTTCCAGCCTTTATGGCATTCGTTCAGTGGCGCAGTAAACACACCGAACAATTGCATGCGTTGTAAATCACCTCACATGATGCTGCTCAACCAATCACATAGTACGTATATTCCAACAAGGTTCCCGACTCAAGAGCCGAGGAAAGAGAACGAAGAGTAGAAGAATAACGTGAGTCAGAAGTTATTTCACATGACGTTCTCCAAAAAGAGAAAAGTGGTCAGAGAGACCAGAGAGACCAGAGTCTTTAATAAAGAATGAATTGATGCATGAGAAACCATGGCAACCAAAGAAGGTACAACCAAATGCAAACAATTATAGTGAGAAGAACCAAAACCAGCAACCACCAGATTAAAGAAACCATTTGTAAAACCATTTAGCCACCATGGAATAACATGTGATATGAATATGCTAAGTTCACAGTTCAGCAGCACACCAACTGTGACGTGTTTGAAACGTGACCACAGCCTATGCTTGTACCGATAGAACACGTCAGAAGAGTGAGCCGAAGATCCAAAACATTTTAGACGTCACACATGTGCACTGTTTAGTCTAAAAAGGCAGATTCTGAAACATCTGACTTTTCCATTAGGACTATGAAAGTAACATTTCTGTGTAATACTTATGTTTATCATAGCTTTCTATTTTAGAAATATAATCTCACAAAACAGCTAGTGCTTTCTTTTATTTGATAAAGGAATCAATTGAAATGACAGGTGATTATGGATGTTTATTACATACTTGGAAGATAGAATTTCTTACAAATTGTTTAATTGTTTATTGATTATTGTTTATTGTGAAACTCACTGACTGTCTCATTATACAGTTTAACAGAGATCGAAGTCTGATGTCTGTGTTTCACCTCATCTCAGGATGCGATAATGTGCATATATACTCTGTTAGACCATTCCTTGTTGTTAGACCTCCAAACCATCTGTGGGGAAAGAGCTCTATCCATTCAGCTGAATTATTATTAGTGTCTGTTCAGTAAATATGTTTTTATATTTTGAGTGTTTTCTAATCTTGGATATTTCTCACAGGGAGGTTAAAAAGATTATTTTCCACCACAAATGGCGACGAGGATGGGATCGGACGAGCAATCAGGACTCCTTTAGACGACAGAAGCGCAAATAATAGTTGATTCTTCCCAGAAGGCGAGAGGCTGTCGTCAGACGGGGTTTGAGATTGCCGTACCGATCCTGGAACTGGAAAAGAATCCCACCCAGTGAGAAATTATTTTGTGATGGAACAGACACTTTGAAGTGGTAAACTTGATTCTCGCACATAAGGATGCTGGACATTAGAGTCCTGGTTAACTTGTCATTTTTAGAGAAGATTTGGTGTATATGTATATATATATATATATATATATATATATATATATATATATATATATATATATATATATATATATATATATATATATATCAGGTGGGTACAGCTTCTACTCAGCTTCTTCAGTGTCTTGTTTAGAGAAATCAACCACTGCTACAAGATCACACATCTGAAAGTTTACATACACATAAAACTCAGAATGTTCTGACCTTCTTCTTCTGAACTTCTTACTACTATCCATGAAAGCTAATTTGCTGAAAATCAAAAATGTTACTATAGCACATGATTAAGTTGAAGCTATCTAACACAGAAAATATAAATCACATTAGAAACATTTCTTTAACTGTCATTACAAATAACAGAATTAACAAATAAAAAAAAATCAATGTCTGCTGATCAACATAATGATTACTGATTAAAGGTAATTATCAAAAGTCTCAGCAGTATGTTGTATTAACATGTACATCCACGCCTGATGGACCTGGTTTCTGATCCAGAAGAGGATCCTCCTGTTGAGAGAAAATACAATTTCAAATGAAAGTGAAATATTGTGACATGAAAACAGAGTAATAATATACTTCTACTACTACTACTACTACTACTACTACTACTACTACTGATATTATAAGAAAATACACCAAGAGACAGAGGACAGATAATATAAAATCTTGCCTACAGGAGAACAAACATGGCCAAAAGGTGAGCAGACACCTGAACGTTCCCTCTATATGTGAACATGTGACCATGACACCACGTGACCATGACACCACGTGACCATGACACCACGTGACCATGACACCTGTTATGACTTTGAGCGTCATAATAGATATATGTATATATATATCAGAAATGCTGTGTGCCTCCCTGCCTGAGGGTGGTGCTGTACATTGTGTCTTTGTTTTTCTTGTATCTTCTGAATCGCAATGTGATTGGAGTTGAGACTGATGAGGCCTGAGATAAGAGGGAACCTGTGGAAACCGGCTCGCTCTCTCTCTTCTCTTCGGCTCCCAACCAGACCGTGTTGCACAGCAAAGGGGATCGCTGTGATACAGATCGAGGCGACCACTTATCGTATTTGTTAACAACAGTCCATGTAGTGGTAGGGTGAGCAATTGTTTTCTCCTGTTTTTGGTTAGGGAGCTAGGTCAGCTGCTTGTCTTTTCTTTTGTTCAGTTTGGAGTAGGTTAGGTAGTAGATTAATACAGATTGTTTTGTTGCAGGCCCACCTCGACGCAAATTGCTACAAACTTTGTGAATAATTGCGAGTTTGCTTCACTGAAAGCCAGCTTGCATTTCTTGGGGTTCACTGTCAAGCCTGCTTGTCGGAGGGACTCAAGGACCTTCTGCACACAAGGTAAGTGACTTTCCCAGTCTGGGCTCTGAATTACAACATCATCCAAACAGGCAGATGCATACTCTTGGTGGAGTTTCAGTACCTGATCCATCAAGCGCAGGAATGTGGCGGGAGCTCCAAACAGACCAAAGGGCATCATCCGGTACTGCCAAAGGCCACCAGGGGTGGCAAAGGCCATCTTCTCCTTTGACCCTGCAGACAAGGGAACTTGCCAATACCCCTTCGTGAGCTCAAGAGTGGTTATAAAATCGAGCATTGCCCAGGCTTTCAATAAGCTCATCGACACGAGGCATAGGATATGCATCAAACTCAGACACTTCATTTACTTTTCTGAAATCATTACAGAAATGTACGGTTTTGTCAGGCTTGTCTGCTAGGACGATGGGGCTTGACCAGGCACTTTTGGACTCTTCAGTTACATTCAGTTCCAACATCTTCCTTACCTCCTCATCAATCAATCTCTTGCGGGCCTCCAGCACCCGATGCGGTGTTTGGTTCACAGTTTTTCCTGCCACCTTTCCTCTTCCCTGGTTGCCGTACTTTGTAATTGACATCCCCAGTCTTTTCAATTACTTCGTAGGGTCCCTGCCAATTAGCCAATAACTTACATTCCACAGTGGGGACCAGAACTAGGACTCACCTGGTTTGAATTCTCTGGGGAGGACTGCTCGGTTATAAGCGGCAATATGATCTCTCTGGGCTTTCTCTATGTGTTCCTTCACAATGGGGACCACTGCTGCCATCTTGTCTTGCATCGCCCCTACACGTTCGATCATGGTCCAGTGGGGACAGGGTTGCTCCTCCCAAGTCTCCTTGGCTATGTCTAAAAGACCCCAGGGTTTGTGGGAATACAACAGGTCAAAGGGTGAGAAACCAGTGGAATGCTGAGGAACTTCTCTTACCGCAAACAGAAGGTAGGGGAGAAGCTGGGCCCAATTTCTTCCATCTTTGTCGATGGCCTTCCTCAGCATGGCTTTGAGAGTCTTGTTAAACCTCTCCACTAACCCATCCGTCTGGGGGTGGTACACCGAGGTTCTCACCTGTTTCACTTGCAACAGAGAACACAACTCCTTGGTGACCCTGGACATAAAGGGGCTCCCTTGGTCATTAAGGATCTCTTTAAGAATCCCTATGCGGCTGCTGAAGAGGAACAGTTCTTTTGCTATTTGTTTAGCATTCGTCTTTCTTAATGGGACAGCTTCCGGGCACGGGATGGTATAGTCTACTATGACCAAGATGTACTGATGTCCTTGAGCATTCATGCGGAGGGGACCGACAATATCCATCCCCACACTTTCGAACGTGATTTCAACGATGGGCAAAGAGATAAGGGGGTTCCGGTAAGTCTGTTTGGGGGCTGTGATCTGGCAATCTGTGCAACTGTGGCAGTAGTTCTCTACCTGCTTGAGAACTCCTGGCCAAAAGAATCTTTGTAATACCAGTTCATTTGTTTTCTCTACCCCCAAGTGAGCTCCCAGCAAGTGAGTGTGGGCTAACTGTAGAACTGTGGAGCGATGAGGTTTGGGAATGAGGAGTTGCTCCACGACTTTATGGTTAGCTTTCCCTATCTGATGTAAGAGGCCATTTTTCACTGCAAAGTGAGGGTAGGAAGGAGTTAACCTGGTTCCCACCAAAGTTCCCTCTAGGACCTGGACATTTCTTAACGCATTACCAAGGGTGGGGTCCTGTAACATTTACCAAAGCTGCTGCTTACTATTTAAAGACAAAGTCCATCCTCCTTTCTTTGTTAACAAAGAGTTTAATCCCACGGTTGTACAGAACATCGGTGTGTTTAAGTTCCAGTAAGAGGTCCTTCTCGATTCATGGACGCCAGTGATGACAGTCGAGCCTCCCCAGTTGTATTTCCTGAATATGTTGTAATGCGTTTGAGGGCTGAAAATGTCCGCTCGACAGAGACAGTAGATAAGTTCTGCTAGCTACTTTCACAACAGTCAGACTAGCCCACTGACCAATCAAGCTGCACGTCTTGTAGGCCAGCTAGAAGCTAGAAAATCGGATTGGTTGAAGACTATACAATCAACAATATCGTCCCCATTTACTTAAACTGCAAAGGGATTCACTTTACTTAGTGACAGCATAGAGGTAAAATCTGATTGGATAAAAGCTGTACTTTAAACAAGCTGCGCTGGAAGCAGAGCAACTGAGGAAGACAGTAGCTGTGTAATGAGACAATACGATAATGGGAACAAATATTTAGAATACATGGAGTGTATTTGTGAAAAATAATTAAATTATATAACAGCTTAATAACTTGGGGATTCTGTCAGCGTCTAGGCCAGTAGAAAAGGCTTTGCTGGCCCTGACGGCCCACCACCAGCTTTCACATTCCTCAGCTGCTCAAAATTACCTGTTTGCCTTTTACCTGTTGGTATGTTACCTGTCTGTTACCTGTTGGTCTGTTACCTGTCGGCCTGTTACCTGTCTGTTACCTGTCGGCCTGTTACCTGTCTGTTACCTGTCGGCCTGTTACCTGTCGATCTGTTACCTGTCTGTTACCTGTCTGCTTTTTACCTGTCTGTTACCTGATGTTAACTGTCTGCCTTTTACCTGTTGGTGTGTTACCTCTTGGCTTGTTACCTCTGTTACCTGTCTGTTAACTGTAAGGAAATAATAACATATAAAGTTGTCACGTTTTTCTAGGTTTCTGTCTCTCGTACCATGAGCTTTATCAAACATCACTAAAGCATTTAAAACTTAACAGAATTGGTTGAATTGTATAGAATAGAATGAAAGAGGAGGATTATTCACCTTGGATCTCAAGTGTTGAAGTTCTGTTCTGTTCCGTCAACCTGCACAGTTTCATACAAAAGAGTAAAAGTTAAAAGAATTGAAATTAATTGAAATTATATCAGTTACATTAATCGTCCTCTTTTTAGTTTTCCTTCCGTCTCTGTTGTCTTACTGCCCACCAGTTTTAAAAGTTTAGTTGATGCACCTTTTCTTGGTCCGGTTGTTGGTCCGGTTGTTGCCCCTGTTGACACACACACATGATTCACTTTTCAGAGTTTGAATAAGAATCCTGCTCGATGTTTCTTTCTGTTGACATTGTTGCTAGAAAAAGGAGTCAGAAGATCACCAACATGATGTCTGTCTCAAGTTTCATGACAATCCATCAGATATCAGAGATATTTCAGTGTGGATGAAAGTGAAGGAGCGCTAAAGCCTCTAAAATCCAGATGAAATGACAAAGACACATGAAGCTCAACATGACGCCAACAGGTTGTAATGATCGCCGTAGTCTGCCTTTGTGTACGGCAATTGTGAATGGGGAACCTATTTGTCTCGGGTTTGAGTGATAGTTTGTAAATGTTTAGTTTATTGTGCCGGAGTAGAGCAGGAGCCTCACGTTTTTGTTTTGTTTGCTGCAATGCCAAATGAATTTGCTTTATATTAATACATGTTATATTTAACTAACGTGTGGTTTCTTTTGTGTCTGATGTGGTCTGTCATTACAGGGAATAACAGAGAGAACCTTTCAGCGTGTTTTTGTGTTTTCAACCATGTTATGCAGTCAGATGTAGTGTCTGTATTCTACCAATTCAGATCCGCCCGTGCCCTTTAATTGTAGCGTATGTACTTTCCCCTCTTTAGGTTTATATAATTAGGTGAATTGTTACAAGGTGTTCTTTACCTGGTTTGCTGCTCCAGGAGGTGCATTGGGATCTTCAATCACTTTTTGTTCCTTCTCTTTTTCACGGATTTCCCTCTTCATTTTTGCAGTCAACTGAGTTTTTGCTGCTGTTGTCAAAATCTCTTTTAGAACATTTTCCTCCACGTCCAAAAGATGTTTGTCGTACAGAATTGTTCTGTCATTGCAACGTTTCATTCTTTCACAAAATGACATGACGACAGCCACCAAAATCATAGCTAAGATTACAGACATGCCGATAACCTGAAAAAGAGGGAACACAGACGGTTATAGATATAGATATATAGTGGCTGCAATAATGCGGCTCACTGCGTTACCTTCAGATCACAGGTTCCTCTTTTTAAACTCGTAACGCACCAAATGTACAGTATGATGTCATTTAACACAGAGTAGGTTTCTATGTGTGTTCTTGATGCACTCTGCAGACACAACTCTCATTCAGCATTCTGCATCACGCAAGTTTCTGCTTTAGTCTTCTTATTAAGGAGAGACACTACAGGTGAATAAGGTAACAAATATTAATAGATATCACCATGAAACTTCACCACTTCATTACTGACATGAACACTATTCTTTTTTTGTATTAACTTTTCTGAAATGTTATGTTTGAATATGTAAATGAGGCATTATCTAATAGCAGTGGTGGGCCGTCAGGGCCAGCAAAGCCTTCTCTGCTGGCCTAGACACTGACAGAATCCCCAAGTTATAGCTATTTTATAATTTAATTATTTTTCATAAATACACTACATGTATTATAAATATTTATATATACTTACTTAACCCTAGAAAATCTCTTTAAAGTACTTTTTCTGTATGAAACTTCTTCTGCTTGCCTCAATTAGTGTAATCAACGTTAAAAATGATTCATATCATGTACTGTATTTGAAACCCCCCCTGCAGGTTTATATTACAGAGACGATGTTTGGGTCATTTTGACGCGGAAGTGAAAGTGGAGGCTATAAGGGGTCAGAAAAGTCAAGTTTAGACCATTTCTTTCTTTGAAAATGTGAGACAAAGTATTTCTTACTCCCTCCCACCATGTTTCACCCCATTTCACACACACACACACACACACACACACACACACACACACACACACACACACACACACACACACACACACACACACACACACACACACACACCTTCAATGACTTCAGCATTACAAGTGAATCTGCCATCCCTCCAAGACTTGTTTGCTTCCAGGACCCTGAAGCGAGCATGAAGGATTGTAGCCGACCCGTCTCACCCTAAACTGTTCGTACCCCTTCCATCTGGCAGGAGGCTGAGGTCCATCAGGACCAAGACCTCACGCCACATGAACAGTTTCTTCAGTCTTCAGTTGGAATCATTAACAAAGACAAGGACCCCCACTGACTCTGACTCTTACATCCACAGGACAATTTCTTGCACTCTTTTCCGCATTAATATACACTTGACACTTTAATATATTCTTGTTATAATATACTCTTGTTTGTTTATTTATTTACCATATTTCTATATTTCTTTGTAAATTTCAGTATTTTTCTATTTTTAAATCATGTCTTGTATTTTGCACTGTGTTGATTGTTTAATGTTATGCACCATCCACTTAGTCAAATTCCTTGTATGTGCAACATACTCTGATTCTGAAACAAATACTAACCGTAGCTGTGGCGTCATAATGAGGTTATTAGGAGGTGGTTCAACTGTAGTAGGACAGCACTGAAGGCCCAGGTATAGAATGCACGGCCCACCACTGCCTAATAGCAACTTCTGGTGAATTTAAGAGAAATGTACAGACCCTTTTTTATCCTCACTTTATACAGCTGACTATAGGCAGAGCCATGTGTCCTGTAACATCCAGAAGTCCTCAGATGACACTGCCCTGGTTGGTCTACTTACCCGAGGCAATGACCTGGCCTATAAACGGGAGATTGAATCTTTTGTCAGCTGGTGTGATGAACATTTTTTAAGACTAAATGTTGGAAAGACCAAAGAGTTGGTTATTGATTTCAGAAGGAAGAATGAGGAGGTCTCCCCAGTGATAATTGCGGGTCAGCAGATAGAAATTGTCCAGTGATATAAATATCTTGGGGTCTATCTGGACAGTACGTTAAACTGGAAGAAGAACACTGATGCTGTATTTAAAAAGGTTCAGTCAAGACTCTTCTTCTTGAGGAAGCTTAGATCCTTTGACATCAGCAGAAAGCTTCATGTTTTCTATCAGGAGATCTTAGCTAGTGTCCTCTTCTATGCTGTGCTCTGCTGAGAGGCGGCATCACTGCAGATGATATCAACAGGATCAAGAAGATGATCAGAAAGGCTGGCTCAGTGATTGGCCTAACCCCAAACTCAATTGACGTCACTGTTGAAAAGCGAACAAGGGCCAAGTTAAAAACAATTGTTTCTTTTGAAGGCCATCCATCACACATGTCTTCAATGGACTCAGAAGCTCATTTAGTGAGAGACTCAGGATGCCTCAGTGTTCTACTGAACGACTAAGAAGGTCTTTCGTTCCAGCAGCAGTTTGATTTTGTAATGAACACCTTTAGAGGTTTTTATCTTTCTGATGTCAATCATGTTTCATATGGCATTTTCTGGTATTATTTATTCTTTGTTGTGTTTTTGTCTGTTGTGCACTGTCTATTGTTGTCTGTATGAATTTTTGGGTGGCAAATGAATTTCCCCACTGAGGATTAATAAAGTTTTCTAATCTAATCTAATCTTTGAAATAAACAAAGTAGTAAAATAAATGTTTTATTTCCTCTAGTCTGAAAGAAGACGAGTTATAGAAGATAAATAGATCAAAATGTCTAAATTGACGAGTGCAGTGGGGCGTCTGTCCTTAAACGGTGTAGTAGAATTATCTGTTGGTCTCTGGATAAGAATCTTTATTTCCCAGAGTTAATGGCTTCATATTATCACGTCACCTTGAGAGAATCGTCTCAAAAACACAAGACTATAAACGCTCAAGATATTCTTGATAGAAACTCAAGATAAAACCTTGAATAAATTCTGATCCTCCGAGTAGAACAGCATTACTTTCAGAATCAGAACCATTCATTGCCAAGGTATTTTGCACATACAAGGAATTTGACATAACTGGTGGTGCATAACATTAAACAATCAACACAGTGCAAAAAATTGAAATATACTAAAATTTAGAGTAAAATATAAAATAAAGTGCACAAACAAACAGATAACAGTTCTATAAACAAGTGAGATGTAAGTGTAATGTGTACAGATACTGAGTGCAGATAACACACAGACTGATGGAAGAACACTTCCATGATGTGATAAAAGAAAAAAAAAACTCACCAAGGAGTGGATTTTCAGTTTGGCGATGGTCGTCAGATCCTCATCGGTAAGGTTGTCTTCTGTTTTGCAGGCTAACTTTCTATCATCCAGACAGCAAACGTACCAGTCTCCATCAATTAACACGGATATGACCCACAGCAGACCTATGAAAACTGCCCTCACAAGCTTTGGGAATGTACGATACAAAAAAACACAACAACTTTCTCTACAGACACATGTATAACTCAGTGTCTTGTCCGTCCACAGTTGTAACAAAAATAAAATCAAACATGGCATAGTGATGTAGAAACTGCAGCCATGAGCGGTATCTTCACAATTACAATCCACATCCTTGCCAAGAACAACTTTATAAATAAAAATCACAACGAGTGAGACAAAGGTGCCGAGTTGTTCGAGAGCAAACTTTGGAAAGATGTAATTCATCTTTGCTGCAACAAAGTTTGCAACAACTGCTGAGAGCTGCTTGAAACCTCTGAGCGTACGAAGAGGAAACCCAAACTATATATCCTGTTAACATGTAGGAATCTCAGATCACAGACCTGATGGCGAGAGTCTTCAATGCTTTATTTCCTATCTACATACGTTACCAAAGAATGGAGACAATGTTGCCCAACAAGTCCTTTCGACGTCAACATTTAAAACGACACACCAGTAACATCCTCCATCCTCCTTGAAAACATCCTTCTGAAGTGTGATCTAGGCTTTGTGGGCGTTCCACAAAGCCTAGATCACAATAATAATTTAGCTCTATCCATTCAGCTGAATGGATAGAGCTCTTTCCCCACAGATGGTTCGGAGGTCTAACAACGAGGAGTAGTTTAACAGAGTATAAATGCACATTATCTCACCTCCTCTGTCTGCCGATGCATCCACCAAGACCAGGATCCAGCCTTGGTATTGTTTTCATGGGTTAGGGTTAGGTGGTGAGATCAGGATGACGTCATAGCAAGCCATACATGATATGCCTTCGATATGATAACATTTATTACTTAAATAAACTGGTTGGCCTCGTCTGCACATGTTCAGCTTTCAGCGATTCAAGTTATAACTAGAAGAACAATATGATAAAATTCCACAACAATTCCCCCTTTGGCCAATCCTATGGCCATTAAAGTATTTACAATTTATCGAAACATCAACACATATTACCCAAAATAAAGCATTAGCTGTTTTTGTGGGATCATATTTCTCAGATAGCTGTAATAAGAAACACAATTATTACACAGAAATGTTACTTTCATAGTCCTAATGAGAGGGAAAAGTCAGATGTTGCAGAATCTGAACTAAACAATGGAATGCACATGTATGACGTCTAAAATGTTTTGGATCTTCGGCTCACTCTTCTGACGTGTTCTATCGGTACGAGCATAGGCTGTGGTAATGTTTTAAACACGTCACAGTCTAATCTATTGTGTGAAACAACATAAGGAACCATGAGTGTGAGCTCACCCTAACCAACAATGTCACGTGCCACAGCAGCAGACACAGAGGAAGGTCAGCTGCTGCAGGGTCCAGTTTAGTAGAGACATATGCAGCAGGTCTCTGTCCCCCCATGGTCCTGAGTCCAAACTGATGTCATATAACCGTCTCTTAGGTCAACGTACTGTGTGGACGGTGTGTCAAGCTTAGGTAGTCCAAGTGTCAGAGCTGACAGTAAAGCGTTCTTTATGCCATTAAAGCAGCAGTCAAGTAGTCGGTCCAGGTTAGTCCGTCTTGCACATTAAGATGTTCACCATGAATCATGGAAGAGGGATGCCTCTCTTTCTGAATGGTTGGGATCCATTGTCTATACTATGACGTCATTCCTAAAAGCTCATCATTTGTTTCTTAGGTTGTGGTTTAGGCACATTTTGGATTGCCTGTAGGAAATTGGTGTGCGCACCGGTGAATCATCACATTGGACTATTACACCAGCCTTCAATAGAGACTCGGGTGTAATACCATCAATAGTCTCTTGTTTGAGTGGATATTGCTTCATGCATGAACAGAGATCAGATTCTGGGTGAACCACCAGAGGAGTCGCCCCCCTCACCGGTCCTACGTCATATTTGTGTGCAGACCATAGAGAGGAGGACACCTCGGACAGCTCAGCCATGTCGACATTTGAAACCATGGTGTGTGTCTTCTTATCAAACATAAGATGAGTGACTCTTTTTTAACGTTGGTAATGATGTACATCTTGTTTTGTAAACATCACCCTTATCACTGTGATCTCTGAGTTCAGTCTGCCTGTCCAGCCAGTCAGACATGTCCTTCTCCTCCATTCCTGGGTCTCGTGTCAATGACACATGTGGACACACCCCTGTGACAACTCAGATTGTGTGGGAGACAGAGAAGCAGAGGCAGCAGCAGCATTTTCTGTCCAATAAATGTCCATCATACATAACTTCTCTATCTCATCTCTTTTCCAAACCACACTTCCTCAAACCTCTCATCTTCTCTTGACATGTGTGCTGTCAATGTAGGGAATCAGCAGTGAAGCCTACATGTAACATTCTGCATGTGGTGAATGTTGTGAGGCAGAATCAGTTAGGTGTGATGCTGTGGTACCGCTTACAGATGGTTCTGAAGACCACTTGTAGATGTTCAACAGATCTGTTGGGTCATGTTTCATCATTTGATTGTAGGATTCTTTCTGCTCAATATCAGGCCATCAGGGCCCGATGTGAGGATTATTCTAAATACACACATGAAATCTCTCATAACAGATTTATAGGGCAGCAGTCAGACCGCAGAAATGAGTGTTTAACTGTGATATCATCTAATGTACAGGACAAGGGCTTTGTGTATGGCTCAGAAATTGGTAGGCCTCCTGAGCCAATCAAAAATGTAACATTTTTACCTTTAATAGTTAACGTGACTTTTGGCAACTTTCTAAAACCTTCATTTTCATGTGAATACACATGGTATGTGGGTGTGAGTGGTGTTTGTCTAGTTTCTAATGTGTGTATTGATGTACAAGTTTGTCATAGTTAGAATCTAAAGTTAACTCACCCTCTGTGTTGTAATGTGTGTGTGTCGACCTCACTGAGGTCTGCCCCGCCCCCTGCTCCTCCCCTCAGTCTGAGGTTGAGCCCTCCCACCAGTCTTTGTTCCATGGAGATTGTGGGCACTGTCTTCTCCTATGTTCTGATTGGCCACATTCAGCTGATGTGTGTCTCAAAGTCTCTGCCCCTCTGTCTTTTTTTTCTTCTTTTTCTCACGCCCTCTTCCTCTGTGTTTGTCTCTGTCTCTTCAGCATGTTCAGCATGTTGCAGTCTTATATATCACTAAATAGCGCAAGTTAGATATTATTGTAATTTTTCGGACCTTTGCACAAGGAGATTTTCTCAATCTGGACCTTTTGGAATTTTAATTGAATACCCCTGGTCTATACTGTGACATCATTCATATAAAGCTCATCATTTGTTTCTTAGGTTGTGGTTTAGGCACATTTTGAATTGCCTGTATTCTTTTGGGAGGAAGGTTTTGCCCTCTGCTGTGATCACTTGTCCCAGACATGAAACTTTATCGAGAGCAAATTGCAATTTGGACAGATAGCCTTGTGACCATTTGCAGCCAAAAATTGACATTGGATAAATGTCACTAATTCGCATGCTTCTTCTGTGGGACTGCACATCATGTCATCAACATATTGTAACAAGGCAGAACCATTTGGTAAATATAAATGAGCCAGATTGTCTCTCAAGGCACTGTTAAATACACCAGGGCTTTCTGACTATCCCTGGGGACACCGGGTCAAGGTAGAGACAAAATTGACCGTCTTTGAGTACAGGTACTGAAAAAAAAAAATGCATTGGCCAAGTCGATGACGGAAAAATGGGTCATGTCTGGAGGGATGAGTGACACAATGGTGTGTGGAGTAGAAATGTTAAGTGCTCGCGGTGCACCGAAGCTTTAATTAACCGCTTGTAAATCTTAGACAAATCGTCACTCAGTCGGTTCCCCCAGGTCTCGAATTTTCTTTACCGGAAAAATTGGTGTGCGCACCGGTGAATTATCACACTGGACTATTACACCAGCCTTCAATAGAGACTCAGGTGTAATACCATCAATAGTCTCTTGTTTGAGTGGATATTGCTTCATGCATGAACAGAGATCAGATTCTGGGTGAACCACCAGAGGAGTCGCCCCCCTCACCGGTCCTACGTCATATTTGTGTGCAGACCATAGAGAGGAGGACACCTCAGACAGCTCAGCCATGTCGACATTTGAAACCATGGTGTGTGTCTTCTTATCAAACATAAGATGAGTGACTCTTTTTTAACGTTGGTAATGATGTACATCTTGTTTTGTAAACATCACCCTTATCACTGTGATCTCTGAGTTCAGTCTGCCTGTCCAGCCAGTCAGACATGTCCTTCTCCTCCATTCCTGGGTCTCGTGTCAATGACACATGTGGACACACCCCTGTGACAACTCAGATTGTGTGGGAGA
The DNA here is from genome assembly GCF_023349555.1 of Cebidichthys violaceus. Taxonomy (NCBI): domain Eukaryota; kingdom Metazoa; phylum Chordata; class Actinopteri; order Perciformes; family Stichaeidae; genus Cebidichthys; species Cebidichthys violaceus. Next base: position 796,260 of record NW_027176783.1, read on the forward strand.
CAGAGAAGCAGAGGCAGCAGCAGCATTTTCTGTCCAATAAATGTCCATCATACATAACTTCTCTATCTCATCTCTCTTCCAAACCACACTTCCTCAAACCTCTCATCTTCTCTTGACATGTGTGCTGTCAATGTAGGGAATCAGCAGTGAAGCCTACATGTAACATTCTGCATGTGGTGAATGTTGTGAGGCAGAATCAGTTAGGTGTGATGCTGTGGTACCGCTTACAGATGGTTCTGAAGACCACTTGTAGATGTTCAACAGCTCTGTTGGGTCATGTTTCATCATGTGATTGATAGACGGAGCCTAAGAGAGGCTGAGCGTAAATGGAGAAAAGGCAAACTCCCGGAGGACCTTCTTAACTTCCAAGCTCTTCTTCCCACATTTTCCTCCTCTCTATCTACTGCTAAAGCTGCGTTCTTCCGCTCTAAAATCCTAACCTCTGCTTCCAATCCTAAAAAACTCTTTGAAACTTTCACTTCACTCCTCCAACCCCCACCCCCTCCTCCTACTTCCTCCCTTCTCCCTGATGATTTTGCCAACTTCTTTGACAAGAAGGTAAACGATATCAGATCCTCCTTCTCTCAGCCCCTCTCTCCCTGTCCAATCCTGCCCCCACAGCTCTCCCTCCCATCTCCACGCCCCATCTTACCCTTTCTGGCTCCTCTCTCCCCTAACGAGGTCCTCAACCTTGTTACGTCTAACCGCCCCACCACGTGCTCCCTTGACCCGATCCCTTCCCCTCTTCTTCAGTCTATTGCGACTGAACTCCTTCCTTTCCTCACCCACCTCATCAACACATCTCTTGTTTCAGGATGCTTTCCCACGGCCTTCAAGACCGCCAGAGTCACCCCCCTTCTGAAGAAACCATCACTTGACCCCTCTGATGTCAAGAACTTCAGACCGGTTTCTCTTCTACCCTTTCTATCCAAAACACTTGAACGTGCTGTCTTTAACCAACTGTCTTCCTATCTCCACCAAAACAGCCTTTTGGACCCTCACCAGTCCGGGTTGAAAGTGGGTCACTCGACAGAGACGGCCCTCCTTGCGGTAACAGAGTCGCTTCACGCCGCGAGAGCGAACTCTCTCTCCTCTGTCCTGATTCTCCTGGACCTGTCTGCGGCGTTTGACACGGTGAACCATCAGATCCTCCTCTCCACAATCAATGAACTTGAAAGGATACACCAAATCTTCTTTAAAACCTACAAGTTCACTAGGACACGTCTGTCCCTCCAGGTGTTTGAGTTTGAAATAGTAGCCAAGATGGGCCCAACACATTCCAACTTGTGTTGGTGGAACTGTGGACCACGCGCTGCCAATCACACACATATATTCTGGCTGTGCCCTGAGTTAAATGCATATTGGAGAGAAGTCTTTGATAGCCTCAAAGAGATATTCCAACAGGACATCCAACAAGACCCCCAAGACCCCACAGTAGCTCTATTGGAAGCGATACCTGAAGGCCTGGATGGGAGGGGCAAACAATACCTTCTAAACATACTGCTCACAGCAGGATTGAAGGGTATAACCATCAGAAGGTTCAAACCGGATCCACCTACATACGACATATGGATCCAAAAAGTATGGGACATCTTTCAAATGGAACAAATTACATATTCACTAAGCCAATCTTTAAAAAAAAAAAAACAAGACACTGAAGAAGCTGAGTAGAAGCTGTACCCACCTGATGTATATATATATATATATATATATATATATATATATATATATACACACACCAAATCTTCTCTAAAAATGACAAGTTAACCAGGACTCTAATGTCCAGCATCCTTATGTGCGAGAATCAAGTTTACCACTTTAAAGTGTCTGTTCCATCACAAAAATAATTTCTCACTGGGTGGGATTCTTTTCCAGTTCCAGGATGGGTACGGCAATTTCAAACCCCGTCTGACGACAGCCTCTCGCCTTCTGGGAAGAATCAACTATTATTTGCGCTTCTGTCGTCTAAAGGAGTCCTGATTGCTCGTCCGATCCCATCCTCGTCGCCATTTTGTGGTGGAAAAAAAAAACGTTTTGCTTATTTGTGAGAAATAAGCAAGATGAGAAAACTCTTAAAATATAAAAACATTTATTGAACAGACACTAATAATAATTCAGCTGAATGGATAGAGCTCTTTCCCCACAGATGGTTCGGAGGTCTAACAACAAGGAGTATGTCGCTGCACACACTGCACATTCTAAAAATGTAAATGGAAAAGAGGCCTTCTGTTTGAAACGAACAGAAGCCAACGAGGATCCCTCAGGAGTGGGTACGCAAACTGAAGGGACCTGGCCGGCGACGGGCAGACCCTGGGCTGCCGCCGGGGTGACAACGGATCAACGAGACGTGCGTCCCGATGTCCGGTCGCCCTCCGAGAGCGCCCCTAGTGCAGGGAAGGACTGCGAGAAGGGGGAGAGCGGCGGAGGACCAGTTCTCTCTCTATGTGACTCACTCACCTGGCCTGAGGGAGAGTTGTGTGGGGGAGCTTCCCCGTGCACTCACCCAAATTTTCCTTCAATAGCCTCCGCTAAGAGAAACCTTTATGGGTCGCCAATTGTCTCAAATAGTAATAAATCACCAAGATAAGCACAATTAGTTGTTCTTTCGCTTTATTTTCCTGATCGCAAAAAACATTGATCTACTTTTTAGTATAATCTATCGCTTGAATAGCCGTCGGTCTTTAAATGTTTAATACTAAAAATAAAGTAAAGTATTTTTCTACCCCTTCTCAGAGCCCAACAGATTTAAAGCTCTTTCAAACTCACGGTCGATTTAGGACCGGCTTGAAGCGGGGCTTCCCCAGGCCTCTCTTAACTGTAGAAAACGGATGTGAATATATGTATATATATATATATGTGTGTGTGTGTGCCGTGCTGGAAATCCTTCAACTTACCACAGGCGCTGGGAGACCTCCCCCTGAGAGGAGAACCCTCTCTCGGAGTGCCGATGTCCCCGAAAAGAAGGGAAAAAGAGTCGTCAACAAAATAGTCAAATCTTTACTTGTTTATTTCGTCCAATTCAAAGTATGGTTTTTTTTGGTTCAAATACAGAGAAAAAATTATTACAAAAAGTATTGTTCAAAAATCGAAAAAGATTAAAACCCTGAACTCAGTGAGCAAGCTGTTTTCAAAAGTCCGGAGATTTGAATAATTACATTTTCAACCCCTCACAGGTAAAGACCAGGTGGACTTCTCCCCAACTACTGCCTACAGTCTAAAACCGAGAATATTTATACTCTAGAAACACTGGGGGAAAGTTTGAACCTTCCTCGTGAGGCATGACATGAGGCACGATAACCCCCTTAATGCTGGTCACACATTGAAGGACTTATCGTTAACGAGCTCCTCTGGTACTCGGGACGTATGACACACCGAGCTCACTGGTTGTTATTATACTCAGACACATGTTCCTCATCGTATGTTTTCAACAGGTTACAGGGACACATGATAATACATCAACAAAATAAAAGATACAAAACATAATACACCTTTTTGCCCAGCATGATATTAATAACAGAGTATTCTCAAGTATACGTACTCTTCTGCATAAATGTCACCCTTGTCCTTAAGGGGCAAGAACGCGGCTCAATGCCTTTAACGAGGAGAACGTAAAGTCATATGGAACCCAATCAGAAGCCTAGATGGATAAAAAGTTAAAAAGTAAACATTGTGTGTGTCGGTATGCGCCTCCATGCCAAGGGCTAATGGCTAATGCATATGTCAACAGGTTTCAATGTACTGTGCGCATATCTATATCTAAGACTGTGATAGCCGCTGAGATTGCTATAATCACCGAAATTCATCTGTATGGAAAGTACCTTAAATGCCCTGAAACCTGGAAAGCCCTACAAGTCCTACAATGTCCTTGTGTCACCTCCTACCCTGCATGCTGACTTGAAGGCTGTGTGTGTGTGTGTGTGTGTGTGTGTGTGTGTGTGTGTGTGTGTGTGTGTGTGTGTGTGTGTGTCGTAACTGCACGTCCGTGCAGCCGGCGCCTTCTTACAAGAGACACAGAGCCCTATGTCTCTCTACGTTACTTTTTTTGGTGTCTTTTTTCATTCATTGTTCTGCTGCGCAGCAATACGGTGCCTCTAACACCTGAACTCACAATTTCGCAAACAATTCAGCCCTTCTAACAAGTATAACGGAGTATAAATGCACATTATCTCTGTCATTTAACAACCTCTGTGTTTGTGTGTCAAACATTATGATTCTGTCTCCTCTCCCCCTCTCTCACCCACACAGTCCCACCCTTTCAAAATAAAAGCCCCACAAATACAAGATTCAATCCAAGAGTATGAATCTGAAATGCAGAAAAGAGAGAGAACCTCAACGATACTACCGGTAATATTGGAGTGTATATATATTGCGCAGTGGTGGGCCGTCAGGGCCAGCTAAGCCTTCTCTGCTGGCCTAAACAGAATCACCAAGTTATAGCTATTTTATAATGTAATCATTTTTCATAAATACACTACATGTATTATAATTTATACAGATATTTTCCCCATTATCGTATTGTGTCATTGCACAGCTCCTGTCTTCCTCAGTTGCTCTGCTTCCAGCACAGCTTGTTTTAAGTAGAGCTCTGATCCAATCACATTTCACCTCTATGTCTCTAGGTAAGAAGAGAGGCCGAGGCCTTCAGACTCACAAGTGAAGCCCTTTGCAGATTAAAGTAAATGGGGACGATATTGTTGATTGTCATAGTCTTCAACCAATCAGATCTTTATTTTGACATGTTGGGCGTGTTCTTTGACCTATCAGAGCCTTCTAGCTGGCCTACAAGTACGTCGTCATTAACGTGCTGCTCAGTATTAACGTGCATCTCTGCAGTAGCTGCAGCTCTGCAGTAGCGTGCGCTGTGATTGGTCAGTGGGCGAGCGTGTGACCAATGTGAAACCTAAGGACGCTGGCAGTCCAAGTTAGTCGTCGTAGTAAGAGTTCAAGTGGGAAGATATGGAAGAAATTGTGACATTTTTAGGGTTTTGCGTGTTGTAGATTATTATTATTTTTCTTACCTAGCTTTGTTTATTTAACATCAAATGACTGAAGGAGGAGGAGAAACGTATTTCGTGGCGGAGTTACTGGCAACATTTGAGGAAAAGCTGGACAGTCGGCTGCCAGCTCTGACTCAGCATGGAGAAGGATTTGTATGAATGGTATTCCTGGCTGACGGCGTCGGAGAAGCGTTGCACATTTTATGGCTAAGAATGCGTTTTATTTTAACTGAGCGTCTTGGTGTTTGGAGCTACGCTACGCTAACCTGAGGACCGGACCCGGTCCGGGCGCCCGCGGGCCGGGATTGAACTCTTTGTCAACAAAGAAAGGAGGATGGAGTTTGTCTTTAAGTGAACTGCATTTGTTTTTTTACATCCAAAGTTATTGTTATTGTCCGTACAATTGAATCTGTTTGGGATTTCTGTTACAAAGCAAGAATTATGGTGTGGAGAAATGGGGAGTGTGTGGTGATTGCATTAGCCCTGAATGAATCAGTAGGGAACAGTTACCTAAACGCTGCGGGGAGAGTTCATAGCTTGTGTGCTGCTGTTGTTGACCTGCTAAGCTAGTTTAGCGTAGCCTGCCAGAACACACGTGCGGTGCCTCAGCTGTTTTTTGTTTTGGGTTTTTTGGTTCCGGTTCAGAGGTCACACAGCCTGTTGTCTGTTACGTGAGCGCAGTCCACCCAAAACATTATATTTCCCACAATTTAAGCTTCTGTATTTTCCAAATGCACGAGTATTATTCAGAGGTATTGTTCAGTTCCTACGCCTCGTACCGAACGGTTTAATATGAATACGTGTATTATTACACCCCTAGAAACTAATAATAACCGTAGCTGTGGCGTCATAATGAGAAGGACAGCTCTGAAGGCCCAGGTATAAAATGCACGGCCCACCACTGATATTGCGACGTCTTCGGGCAGTAGTACAACATCACACATCTGAAAGTTTATGAATGAGAGAAATACAGATGAAACTCAGAACGTTAGCATGCTAACTTCATACTATTAGCTGTGAAAGCAAAAGCTAATTGATGAAAATCAAAACTGTTACTATAGCTCATGATTAAGTTGAGCAGAGTACTGGGAGCAGAAAGCTGTCGAATACAGAGAATATAAATCATATTACAAAAACATGTTTCTACTGTCATTACAAATAACAGAATCAACAAAAGAAATAATCCATGTCTGATGATTAACATAATGATTACTGATTAAAGGTAATTATCAAAAGTCTCAGCAGTGTGTTGTATTAACATGTACATCCACGTCTGATGGACCTGGTTTCTGATCCAGAAGAGGATCCTCCTGTTGAGAATATACTGTAATACTACTACAATAATATTAATAATAAGAGTGATATTATAGCAAAATACACCAAGAGACAGAGGACAGACAATATTAAATCTTGCCAACAGGAGAACAAACATGGCCAAAAGGTGAGCAGACACCTGAACATTCTCTGTATGTGACCATGTGACCATGACACCATGTGACCATGTGACCATGTGGGGTGACCGTGGCTAAGTGGCCGCCTTTCAATCAGAGGGTCGGCGGTTCGATCCCATGCCAATGTGTCCTTGAGCAAGACTTTTCACCCCAAAATGTCTCCCGTAGCTGCGTCTACGGTGCGTAGATAGATATTGAATCTGTAAGTCGCTTTGGATAAAAGCGTCTGATAAATGACCGTCATGTGACCATGACACCATGTGACCATGACACCATGTGACCATGTGACCATGACACCACATTAATTCATGCTCTATCAGCGTCCACTCGTCTGCGTTCAGACCTGAAGGGTCTGATCTCCGTCAGACAGCAGAGCAGCAGTGAGGTTGATCTGGTTCATGTTGGCTGGTGTTGAGACTCTGGACCTCTTTCCCTCCTTCCCCCATAACCTGACTGACACTCCATCTACACACCAGCTTTCACTTCCCTCAGCTGCTCAACATGACCTGGATGTTACCTGTCGCCGTTTACCTGACCCTCATAGTGTGATGAATTGATTTGGTGAATATATTTCTCTCTAGTGAGAAGACTGTTTAGAGGTCAGCAGCAGCTCAAGTCGTGGGTCACATTTCTCAACCTGCCAATTGTGGATATTTTTAAATCAAGCTTTTTGTGAGTGAAGCTCTGGTGTCGTGTTCAGTAACAGAGTTCATAAAATAAATATCACATCTGTGATTGGTTCTTCAGGTCTTCTTGTAAACCATCAACATGAAGAGTGATGGAGCAGAGACCTCTGGTGGAGTCTGTACTGATCACATGTCAGTCACAGGAATCTTCAGGATCCACAACTGATACAGACTTCTATCACTATCATTCATTATTATTATCATCATTATTATTATTATTATAGTGTTACGTTAGTGTTGGTGGCGATGCCAAAAGTCTAAAGAAAACGGTGTAACTCTGTAAACAGATGATTTACCTCTTGGTTCTGTTCTCTCAGATGAATTCTGTTCTGTAAACAGTTTCACACAGAGAGAGTTTAGACTTTTTCATTTTCATAAGGAAACAATAACATATAAAGTTGTTGTCAAGTTTTTCTAGGTTTCTGTCTTTCGTACCATGAGCTTTATGAAACATCACTACAGCATTTAAAACGGGACAGAATTGGTTGAATTGTATAGAATAGAATGATAGAGGTGGATTATTCACCTTTGATCTCAAGGGTTGAAGTTCTGTTCCATCAACCTGCACAGTTTCATACAAAAGAATAAAAGTTAAAAGAATTGAAATTATTACTGTCCTCTCTTTTTGTTTTTTTCCGTCTCTGTCGTCTTACTGCCCACCAATTAACAACTGTTTATTAAAATGTTGCACCTGTTGCTCCTGTTGTTGCTCCTGTTGTTGCTCCTGTTGTTGACCCTGTTGTTGCTCCTGTTGTTGACCCTGTTGTTGCCCCTGTTGTTGCTCCTGTTGTTGCTCCTGTTGTTGACCCTGTTGTTGCTCCTGTTGTTGACCCTGTTGTTGACCCTGTTGTTGCTCCTGTTGTTGCTCCTGTTGTTGACCCTGTTGTTGCTCCTGTTGTTGACCCTGTTGTTGCCCCTGTTGTTGCCCCTGTTGTTGACCCTATTGACACACACACACACACACACACACACATATGATTCACTTTTCAGAGTTTGAATAAGAATCCTGCTCGATGTTTCTTTCTGTTGACATTGTTGCTAGAAAAAGGAGTCAGAAGATCACCAACATGATGTCTCAAGTTTCATGACAATCCATCAGATATCAGAGATATTTCAGTGTGGATGAAAGTGAAGGAGCGCTAAAGCCTCTAAAATCCAGATGAAATGACAAAGACACATGAAGCTCAACATGACGCCAACAGGTGGTGTTGGTTCTTTACCTGGGTTGCTGCTTCAATAGTTTTGTCGTACTGTTTTTGTTTCTCATTGCAGCATTTCGCCATTTCAATAAATGACATGATGACAACCACTACAAGGATACCCAAGATCATACCCATGCCGATAACCTGAAAAAGAGGGAACACAGACGGTTATGGAATCTGAAAAACAGCTGTGGCTGCAGTAATGCGGCTCACTGCGTTACCTTCAGATCACAGGTTCATTTTCTTAAATGTTATGTTTGAATATGCAAATGAGGCATTATTTAATGGTAACTTTTGGTGACTTTAGTAGAAATCTACAGACGTAAATAAATAAAGTATAAAATAAATCTCTAGTCTGAAAGAAGACGAGTTATTGAAGAAAAATCAAAATGTCTAAATTGACGAGTACAGTGGGGTGTCGGTCCTTAAACGGTGTAGTAGAATTATCTGTTGGCCTCTGGATAAGAATCTTTATTTTCCAGAGTTAATGGCTTCATATTATCACGTCACCTCGAGAGAATCATCTCAACAACACAAGACTATAAACGCTCAAGATATTCTTGATAGAAACTCAAGATAAAAACCTTGAATAAATTCTGATCCTCCGAGTAGAACATTACTTTGTACTGATGATAGAACACAGACTCCCACGATGTGATAAAAGAAAAGAAACTCACCTTGGATTCGATTTTCAGTTCAGCGATGATCGTCTGTTCCTCAGCTGTGATGTTTTCTTTTTTTTTGCAGGCCAACTTTCTATCATCCTTACAGCAAACGTACCAGTCTCCATCGATGAACACGAATATGGCCCACAGCAGAGCTATGGAAACTGCCTTCACAAGCTTTGGGATTGTGTGATAACAAAAAAAAAAACAACATTCTCTATAGAAACATTCCACTATCTTCTCCGTCCACAGATGTAACAAAAATAAAATAACACATGGCATAGCCATGTAGGAACTGCAGCCATAATCTTTATCTTCACAATTACACACCAGATCCTTGTCAAGAACAACATTGTAAATAAAAAGCACAATGATTGAGACAAAGGTGCTGAGTGTTTTGAGGGCAAGTTTTGGAAAGATGTTCTTCATCTTTGCTGCAACAAAGTTTGTATTAACTGCTGAGAGCTGCTTGAAACCTCTGAGCGTACGAAGAGGAAACCCAAATAAATATCCTGTTAACAGAAGAAAGCTGCTGCATTCTACTGTTCAAACATGTAGGAATCTCAGATCACAGACCTGATGGCGAGAGTCTTCAATGCTTCATTTCCTATCTACATACGTTACCAAAGAATTGAGACAATGTTGCCCAACAAGTCCTTTCGACGTCAACATTTAAAGCAACACACCAGTAACATCCTCCTTGAAAACATCCTTCTGAAGCGTGATCTAGGCTTTGTGGGCGTTCCATGCAGCAGGTTTTTGCCTGTCCGTGCACATTCAACATTTTTCAACTGGTCGAAGAAAATTGAAAACGTTGATGAGCTTTGAGAATGTCGGCCACCATTTGAAGGGGACAGGAATCCTTACTTGAACTGGACAGCATTGAGTTTGTCACTGTAATCATGTTCTATGTGTTATGAATTAAGTCCATTAAAAACACTCCCAGAAGGCCTCTCCACTCTCCACTCTCCACTCTCCACTCTCCACTCTCCCAGGTGTGGGTGTTTAAGTCACCTGATTAACACAGGACTGGAGCGCTGCAGGAGGAGAGCAGAGAACTGACCTGGACTGGAGAACGGCGTAAAGGAAAGGACCGAGCCGGACTGAGGAGGACTGACAGGAAGAAGACCCGGGAGCCGGTGAAACCGAGGACACACCAAGATGAGATTTTAATACGGTTCAGTTGAGCGAAGCTTTTATCTGCTCTTGAACGCTTTTTGGTTCTTTTGGACTTTTTGAGTTTGATGAAGAGAATTACCTGAGTTGCCAGAAACAGAAGAATAAAACTTGACCTTTTTCTGGGAATCTCTCTCTCTCTCTCTCTCTCTCTCTCTCTCTCTCTCTCTCTCTCTCTCTCACAGTTTCTCCTCAGCTTCTTCAGTGTCTTGTTTAGAGAAATCAACCACTGCTCCAACGTCACACATCTGAAAGTTTATGAATGAGAGAAATACAGATGAAACTCAGAACGTTAGCATGCTAACTTCATACTATTAGCTGTGAAAGCAAAAGCTAATTGATGAAAATCAAAACTGTTACTATAGCTCATGATTAAGTTGAGCAGAGTACTGGGAGCAGAAAGCTGTCGAATACAGAGAATATAAATCATATTACAAAAACATGTTTCTACTGTCATTACAAATAACAGAATCAACAAAAGAAATAATCCATGTCTGATGATTAACATAATGATTACATTACATTACAGTCATTAAACAGACACTTTTATCCAAAGCGACTTACAAGAAGTGTGTTGAAGAGAACTACTAGTCACCAGAAGTCATGAGTACATCTCCTTGTTTACACAAGCATCCAAGAGCCTGAAGCAGATTATCAGAACAATGCAGGTGATTACTGATTAGAGGTAATTATCAAAAGTCTCAGCAGTGTGTTGTCTTCTATAAACATGTACATCCACGTCTGATGGACCTGGTTTCTGACCCAGAAGAGGATCCTCCTGTTGAGACACAACAATTTCAAGTGAAAGTCAAATGTTGTGACAGAGTAATAATATAATACTACTACTAATAATAATAGTGATATAACAAAATACACCATGAAAAAGGGGACAGACAATACCTGTCTGTTACCTGTCACTCATAATGTGATGAATTGATTTCAGTGTAAAGAAAACGGTGTAACTCTGTAAACAGATGATTTACCTCTTGGTTCTGTTCTCTCAGATGAATTCTGTTCTGTAAACAGTTTCACACAGAGAGAGTTTAGACTTTTTCATTTTCATAAAGGAAACAATAACATATAAAGTTGTTGTCACGTTTTTCTATGTTTCTGTCTCTCGTACCATGAGCTTTATGAAACATCACTACAGCATTTAAAACGGGACAGAATTGGTTGAATTGTGTAGAATAGAATGATAGAGGTGGATTATTCACCTTTGATGTCAAACCGCTGAAGTCTGTTCTGGTCCATCAACCTGCACAGTTTCATACAAAAGAGTGAAAGTTAAAAGAATTTAAATTATATCAGTTACATCATCCATCCTCTCTTTTGTTTTTCTTCCGTCTGTTTTCTTAAAGCCACCAATTAACTGTTTGTTTTAAAAGTTTAGTTGTTGCACCTGATGTTGCTCCCGTCGGGATTTGCCCCGGCCGTTGTCTGTTGACACACACACACACACACACACACACACACACACACACACACACACACACACACACACACACACACACACACACATGATTCACTTTTCAGAGTTTGAATAAGAATCCTGCTCGATGTTTCTTTCTGTTGACATTGTTGCTAGAAAAAGGAGTCAGAAGATCACCAACATGATGTCTCAAGTTTCATGACAATCCATCAGATATCAGAGATATTTCAGTGTGGATGAAAGTGAAGGAGCGCTAAAGCCTCTAAAATCCAGATGAAATGACAAAGACACATGAAGCTCAACATGACGCCAACAGGTGGTGTTGGTTCTTTACCCGGGTTGCTGCTCCAGGAGATGCATCGGATTCTCCAATCGCTTCTCTTCCCCATTCTTCTTTACAGATTTCTATCTTGATTTCTTTAATCAACCGTTTTTTTGCTGCTGGTGTCAAAATCTCTTTCAGTACATTTTCCTCCTCGTCCAAAAGAAGTTTGTCGTACAGACTTTCTTTGTCATTGCAGCATTTCACCCTTTCACAACATGACATGATGACAGCCACTGCAAGGAGAACTAAGATCATAATCATGCCGATAACCTGAAAAAGAGGGTTTGTTTGAATTAGTGCTGGGCAATTTATCGCGTTAACGCATTAATTAATTAACGGTGACAATTATTTTATTGCGCATTAACGCAATTTTTTTTTTGTTATTAAGTGGACATTTTTAACACAAGAACCGGTGTTCCGGTTTAACCAGGGACCCTGTTAACTGGAGACCTTCAGACTAATGCGTCAATTTCCAACAGCTGCCGTAACTACGACGACAACAGACGCATTGGTTAGACCGTAACACCGGGCAGTGAGCGGTGAACAGCTGTTTGTGTGACGTCTCTTCCGTCTCTTCCTGTGTCCGTCACCTACATTCCCCTGGGTCCTAAGTCCCTCCACGTACAGCTTCTTATCACCCTCTATGTACCAACGTACATTTATAACTAATACCACACATAGTACACGGTACTCAGCACGTACATTTATAACTAATACCACACATAGTACACGGTACTCAGCACGTACATTTATAACTAATACCACACATAGTACACGGTACTCAGCACGTACATTTATAACTAATACCACACATAGTACACGGTACTCAGCACGTACATTTATAACTAATACCACACATAGTACACGGTACTCAGCACGTACATTTATAACTAATACCACACATAGTACACGGTACTCAGCACGTACATTTATAACTAATACCACACATAGTACACGGTACTCAGCACGTACATTTATAACTAATACCACACATAGTACACGGTACTCAGCACGTACATTTATAACTAATACCACACATAGTACACGGTACTCAGCACCTACATTTATAACTAATACCACACATAGTACACGGTACTCAGCACGTACATTTATAACTAATACCACACATAGTACACGGTACTCAGCGCTGCATATGTGTGACCAAAATACCAAACAACAAAATAAATGATTAATTTAAATGATGTTTGTAGAGTTTTTAAAGTGTTTTTCTTTGGAATATGTATAATAATCATATCATTTAGTTATCCTACTGATAATTTAACAAACATAAAAACATGACGTAGATAGGTTTACAGTTTTCAAGATGTATATTTAAACATCTATTACACATGAAGATAGAGTATATCTATGATCAGAATCATTATAACTGTATTATAACTACTGTGTGAAGAATACTGCTGTTAAAAAGAACCTGATCTGTTGAAAGTATTTCAAACCAAATGTTATTGTACTTTTGTTCATATAGCAGTACTTTAAAATAAAAGTGCGCAATACACTACTTTCGAATTCATTATTGAATTTTGCACAAAACAATGAGATTAATCACGATTAATTGCAATTAAAAATGTTAAGCGTTGCCCAGCACTAGTTTAAATATGCAAATGAGGCATTATTTAATGGTAACTTTTGGTGAATTTAGTAGAAATCTACAGACGTAAATAAATAAAGTATAAAATAAATGTTTTATTTCCTCTAGTCTGAAAGAAGACGAGTTATAGAAGAAAAATCAAAATGTCTAAATTGACGAGTACAGTGGGGTGTCGGTCGTTAAACGGTGTAGTAGAATTATCTGTTGGCCTCTGGATAAGAATCTTTATTTTCCAGAGTTAATGGCTTCATATTATCACGTCACCTCGAGAGAATCATCTCAACAACACAAGACTATAAACGCTCAAGATATTCTTGATAGAAACTCAAGATAAAAACATGAAATAAATTCTGATCCTCCGTGTAGAACATTACTTTGTACTGATGATAGAACACAGACTCCCATGATGTGATAAAAGAAAAGAAACTCACCCATGAGTAGATTTTCAGTTGAGCGATGATCGTCTGTTCCTCAGCTGTGACGTTGTTTTCTCTTTTTTTGCAGGTTAACTTTCTATCATCCTTACAGCAAACGTACCAGTCTCCATCGATTAACACTGATATGACCCACAGCAGGCTTATGAAAACTGCCTTCACAAGCTTTCGTAATATGTAACGATAATAAATCTTCTTGTCTTCTCTACAGACACATCTCACTATCCTCTCCATCCATAGTTGTAAAAGAAATAAAATAACACATGGCATAGCCATGTAGGAAATGCAGCCAAGAGCTTTATTTTCACAGTTACACTCCAGATCCTTGTCAAGAACATCATTGTGAATAAAAATCACAACGATCGCAACAAAGGTGCCGAGTTGTGCGAGAGCAAAACCTGGGAAGTTGTTCTTCATCTTTGCTGCAACAAAGTTTGTATTAACTGCTGAGAGCTGCTTGAAACCTCTGAGCGTACGAAGAGGAAACACAAATATATATATCCTGTTAACAGAAGAAAGCTGCTGCATTCTACCGTCTCACATGACAGACCGGATGTCGAGGTGCAAATGCAGCAGAAGCTCTGTGGTTGCAAATGCAAAAAACATGTTTGCTTTAGCAGTTAAGGTACAACAATAACTCATAATGCATATACACAAAAAAACAACCCATCACACAAAGAAACTCTTTGGACTGACACGACTCACATGGATAACAAATATTTTATTCCAAACAGTGAATTATAATAATTATGAAAAAAACATGTATCTGTAATTATCTGTTTGAAATCAAAACTCACAATCTGTGCAACAGGCCGGGCCTTATTCTCCAGTCACTCTGATCTTTTGATCTTCTATTTTCTTCACTAGCTGAACGGATGATCATAATGACTGAATGTTTTTTTATTGCTTGAGACTTGTCAGTTAACAGAGAAACATTAAAAAACAAGAACATTTCTATATTTCTATTTGTCTACTCTGTAAATTAGTGAGTCCAGTACATTCACCTAAACCTGTGTTTGTCTGTTTAATCTTAAAATGAATTTAAATCCCCAAACTAAATAAAAAATGTTCATACTGCAGAGAAGCGTTTTCCTTTGAATCATGTTGCTATATCTTTAAAAGTGGTTAATTATCCTGCAACCCAACTAAAAATATAACTAGGAAAACACTGTACAAATAAATACATTCAGCAGAAAAGAGTGCAAACATGAATACAAAAACAAGAAATGTAACAGAACAGCGGCTTTGAGGTCATTCTGCTCAAACCTTAACACAGAGAAGACAATTCTCTGACACCAGTGGAAAAACTAAAATGTCTTATGTAGCCTAGTAAAAGGCTTTTAAAGCAATCATGATTGAGTTCTAAAACTGACCCACATCAATAACAATTAGTTACTGGCACCAATTGTCCAATATTTGATTCATTGAAAATGGTTTATATGACTTTAATCTTAACTTTTTGCAACTCTAAAAGTTTTTGTTCCATTTGTTTTGTTCTGTAAAGCACTTATTCTAGAGTAGCCTGACGTGCAACAGAGCTTTCAGGAACCTTTGAGGGTTCCTTTAAATATGCTGTAGCTCTGTTATTCTATTAAACAGTGACGGCGTGGTAAAAACACAAATCAACTCTGGTATATCAGCTCGTGTTGTGGGAATCCCTAGAGGATCCAGGAAGGTTCCCTGAGGAGCTCCTTCATGATAAAGTCATAAGACCTGAAAGAGTCTTTGGAGGTTCATTTTTTAAAGGTTCTTTTTCTGGGTGAAGTGAGGAACCCTGTTTGGATCACAAAGGAACTTGGGACCTGTTCATCAGAGATAGATGACTTTTCAGTTTTTCTACAACTGATCCTCCACATCACATCTTGTTGACTGTTGGCTGGATCACGTCCAAGATGTTCTAAGCTTGTACGTTATTGGCACCAATAGAGAAATTAAACATTATTATTATTTCAGATGACAACATGCTACTTATTGATAAGACTTCTAAATCTATTGGAGTAATTCTCAATTTAATCACAACAAACCTCTAAATGTGTTTGAAGGAGGAAGTCAGCTGATGGGATTCAGTGAAGTGAACCTTTTGTTCTGAGAGCGGTTCAACTTCACCGGTTGATCCGGTTTAACTCAGAGAGTCAGATTCACTGCTACAGTTATTGAGCAACTGTAGTTCTGAGCATATTATCTAAACCCAAGAACACAAACTGAACCTGTTCAAACATTCACTCGGCTGAAGATTGACTGAGCTCATGTTTGCGGCTGGAACTCAGAATATTTAAGAGTTTTCTTTTATACCCTGAGAATATTTTCATTATTTACAAGACGGTCTTCAAGTGTTTCAATGACAAACTATTTACGCCTAAAAAGTATTTCAAAGTATTTCATAGAAAACATGTACATGAGGATATCCCTGCTGCCCGACGCGATCACACTTTACATTTACACGTTTTTAAGTACGTTTCTTTGTTCAAACTCACTCTGGCTGTTGAGCCACTAGTTTCAACAAAAGTTAATAATTCATACATGATAGTAAATGGTACTAATTCACCAATAAAGGGTCGTTACATTACAATAATCCATCAAGTTGGCAGTTGTAAATGTTAATGAATTATCATTAACATTTAATTATAATTATCTTAACTGCCAAGTTCAACTTCTACATTTCATTATGCCAGGAGAAAGTGCACTTAATATTATTACTATAATATTGTTAAGATCTTCATTATCATGAAATGGAGACAATCAAGTTGTGACTGACTTAAAAAAAAGACAGTAAGGAGTTCTCAGTTTCTGCTTTGTTGAATTATAGATGATTTGTAAACTTAAAAAGACTTTACAATGAATGTTTGATCCACAGATTCTGCTGTGAACATCGATGGAAACCGTCTCATTCAGCCCTACACTCCCGTCTGCTCCTTGATCCAGCTGCGGTATTTGGTGATTCGGGTGTAGACGCCGGGTTTATTCCTGCGAGCGCAGCCGTCGCCCCAGCTCACCACGCCGGCCAGGAAGACCCGCCCACTGGGGCCAGTGACGGACAGCGGGCCGCCGGAGTCGCCCTGAGAGAGTCGGAGAGGAGAGTTTCAGCTTCAACTCTGCAGGGGATCCAGCACAGGAAGTGTTTTACCCAAACCTGCATCACGGTTTGGTTTTAGTCCTAAGAGGCAGGTTTTAAAGAGCAACTAAACTCCCCATTTTAGACCCGATGTGTCTTTCTACCAGCTGAAATTGAAGCGACCCTGCTCTCCACTGCTGACTGCTGCTGCATTCTTACGTTAAAGTGGGGGGGTAAGGATGAACGTGATGGTCATCACAGATACGTTGAAGGTTTAGAGGACAGATATACTGGAACTTCTGTTGAAATAAAAACTATAAACTGGGACCAGGATGAAAATATATTGTAATAAAGTAACTGTACATTTCATTTACTAAGTCAGCTACTAACTTTAGTGCAGAGTTACTCTCTAAGTATCAGTTTGATTAAGAGCAGGATCTCTCATAAGCTGCAGTCTGTAATTGTCTCGATGTGTCACACGGTGTCTGTGGATTGGAGAAAGAACAAGACATCTTGGTTCTTGGACGTCGCCATCTTGGTTTTTAGCTGTCGGCCATCTTGATTTTTGGCAACCAGAAGTGACAAGTTGTAAAACAAAAACACGGACAACTTCCGGACCGGAAAACGCCACGGTAGAGACCTGTCAATCAGCGTGTAGCCCCGCCCCTAAAGCATCCCCTCTTTATGGTCTGTTTGACTCTAAATGGAGCATAATGTACTAAATGAACATCATGCTGTATTGAAGAAGACTGTAAACTAGAGATTGAGACCATAAACTCATGTTTACAATGTTTACTGAGGGAATAAATCAAGAGAGAAGTAGAGTCATTTTAGACTAGACTTCTATACAACCAGAGGAGTCGCCCCCTGGTGGACACTAGAGAGAACGCAGCTTTAACATGTGAAGCTTTGGCTTCACTCTTCAGAACCAGATGTTGTCTCCTGGTCTAATCACTATGACATGAATGTGGCATATGCTTGGTTTGAGTGAGTGCAGATTATCGTGATCTTTCTCTAGGAGTGTTTCCATCTCATGCCTGTTGTGTGATTAGTGTTACCTGACAGGCGTCCACGCCTCCTTTGAGGACGCCGGCACACAGCATCCTGTCGGTGACCTCGTCGTCCATCAGACTCTTACACACCGTGCTGTTGATGATCCGAACCTCCGCCTTCTGCAGGACGGTCGCAGCCAGGCCTGATGATCAAATATTAAGGAACATGTTTTAGACTAAAACTACAGTTTGGAAGCTTAGATTTAAACAGGAACAGGTTCCTGTTTCAGTGTCAAGACTTTCACAATAAAAGCAGCCTAGAACAAGCTGGAGTTAACTTGATCAAAGCTCTTCTTCAGACTTCACAGTAGAAACAGAAGGTTAGTCTGGAGTTACTGTTGAAACATCAGCTGATCTAATCACAGTTTAAACCTCTTCAATCAATATGTACTGATCAATAATCAAGCATCATTAAATCTGGTTGTTTCCTTTTGCCTTTGTCCTGTGAAGTTCATCTGTATCAATACATGTATTATCAAAACGTCGGCGTGTTTCAGCTCTGCGCTCCTTGAAGATCACCTGTCAATCAAAACATTTGACTTCTGTGTCATTTCAAACTCAAAAACAGGAAGCACTTCACTTCCTGTGAGCGAGCGTTCAGACAGAAGCGTTGAAGTGTTAACTCACCTCCCTCTCTGGTGGCCCCCCAGCCCGTGATCCACGCCTCTCGGCCTGCTGGGAAGTCGTAGGTGGCGGAGGGCAGACAGATGGGCCAGATGTTCTGGTTGAGGGTGACGTTGGCGCTCAGCTCCATCACAGCGATGTCGTTGTCGTAGGTGAAGGGGTTGTAGTCGCGGTGAGCGATGATCCGCTTCACGTTCCTCCTCACCGTCCACTCGTTGGTCTGACTCTGCACATGCAGACCAAGCAAGGCCTCCCATTGGTCCGCCTGGGAGTACCTGTGTCCACACACACACGGTTCGGTATACTGCATATATTAGTTTGCACTCATCACTGATAATGAAAGGCTTTTAAAGATGTGTTCTGCTGAACTTCTCTGTGTATTTGAGCTCCTACTTGTTTGGTCCGTTGTCCTGGACGCAGTGAGCGGCGGTCAGCATCCAGCGGTTATTCAACATCGACGCTCCGCACACGTGACCGGTGCCTCTGATGTGGAGGCTGACCTGCCACGGCCACTCGCCCTCCCGGGACGCCTGACCGCCAACGATACGAGAGCTCCGGTACGGCTTCGTCCCGCAGTCTGAAAAACACACAATACAATACAAACATGGAGACACAAAAATAACTACTAAATCATACAAATGTCAGTGTGTGTGTGTGTGTGTGTCTCAACATACGGCAGTCGTCCTCATCAGAGCCGTCCTCACAGTCCCGCTCTCCGTCACACTCTGGGTTCAGTTTACTGATGCAGCGTCCGTTCCTGCAGCGGAAGGTGAACTCTGAACACTGCTGCAACACCAGAGCTGAACGACAGCAGAGACACAGTGTCAGTACTCACACTACTACTCACACTACTACTCACACTACTACTACTAATGAAGGAACTAACTAGTGTGTTTAAAGGGTCACTCCATCAGTCTGACACAAGTTGTATCTCCTTATTCTGGTGAGTCCTTGTGAAAATCCTCCTATGAAAATGTCCTGATGATGTCACAGTGATGTCATCAAGTTTGGAGACTACTAATGTCTCAGTTAAAATCAGAGACTGTGTAAATATGGAGCTTTAAAAAAGGAAGAAGCTGTCTGGGATACCAGAGATAAATCTGTTGCCCTTTATGTCGTAGGCGAGGTGGTTATGTAGAACTTCACACGCATTTCCATTTATGTGCGCCTGAACTGCCATCATGAACGTCCACACGTCCTCATAATTGGACGTGTGATAACATAAAGCTCATCTTGGTTTACTGTTGTTTACTGCTGTTTCCTATTTCTGTGTGTTTCCTTATGATGAAGTACAGTGCACTGAGAAAGTAGAGAAGAAGAAGAAGTGGGCGTTTTTTGTCACCCACGAGCCAATCACAGCAGTGGGAGTGAAGCATTGATTCGAGTAAAGAGAGTCGTCGCTTACATTTCGCACATGTGGACTCATCCGATCCGTCTGAGCAGTCGTCCTTTCCGTTACACTGTAACTTCTCTGGGATGCAGCGGCTGTTTCTGCAGGAAAACTCTCCTGGTTTGCATTTTACTACAAAAGAAAAAGAAACATCTCCAACAGTGAGATGCTCACAATTTTCTATTGATTTGTGCATAAATATCTTTCCAGCTGGAGGATTATCAGCAGTTATTTTATTTGTCAACATCTCCGGTTCAACCCACCACAGTTTTCCTCATCGGTTTTGTCTCCGCAGTCGTCGAACCCATCGCACTCCCAGAACTTCGGTTTACAGCGGCCATTTTTACACTCCATCTGAGACGCCTCGCACTCTGCGCCGAGACACAAAACATAAATAAAACAAATGTGTGTTAGCTTGTCTCTCAATACCGTCTGACTTCCTGTCTGTGTCTCTCAGTTCCAAGCCCATTGGTTCCTACTGAAGACGTAAATCTTTACAAACACAAATCTAGAGTTTCATCAGTAATTTCCTTAAACAGCTGGTCACTTTTCATCGGTTTACAGCAGTAGGATGTGAGATGTGGCTGAAAGCTGAAAACAATCAATCCTGTTCACATATTATTGGTTTATAAAAACAAAATGCGTCCACAGTCGACGGTTTGGACTCACTGCAGTTGTCCTCGTCGCTGCCGTCTCCACAGTCGTTCCAGCCGTCACACTGCAGAGTCTTGTTGATGCACAGGTTGTTGGTGCACTGGAACCTCCCAGGACAAGCTGATCAATGACATCAAACAGTGAAATCGACACAAAGGAAGGGAATAAATCTCAAAGCTGAAGGCATGCCCGAGAAAGTGGACAGAATTGGTATTGGATTAAAACAGCAGAAATTGAATTAAAATAAATCAGTCTTACGATTATTTGGGACAAAGGCTTCGTACTCGGCGGTGAAGCCCTGGTCAACGTAGGACGAGTCAGAGTTAAATTTGATGGTCATCATGTTGCTTCGGCTGGTGATCACGCTGCTTTTTAATTTTCTGCCACACAGTCTACGACACAGAGACACAAAGAAGACAGTTTCTGACTCTATGACTCTACCTGAGGATATCTTGGTGGCTGGACAGACAAAGTATTCAATTCAACACTCAACAACAAGTTATGGATCCGGTACAATAAACTTCAATCTGTAGAGGATCACTAATAGTGTTGTGAAAGTTACTAATAATAATGACTTGTTTAGAACACAAAACAAGTTTAGGACTTGGAACCTGTTGTTGACTTGAAACTTGTTGGTGTTGACTTCGGACTGGGACTTTGGTTAGCACTTTTTAATCATCATCAGTCAAATTCCTTGTATATGCAAACCTACTTGCCAATAAACCATTTCTGATTCGGATTCTGGATTGGATCTTGCTGCTGTTGGTTGGGACTTTTTAAATCATAACCAGTCAAATTCCTTAATAAACCATTAAACCATTTCTGATTCTAGATTGATCTTGTTGGTGTTGATTTGCTGATCAAATTGTAACTAGTTTGTCTTGTTCTGGGACTTTTGACTATAACATTGTAGTTCTTCATTTGGGATATAACTTTAGACTTGAACCTTATTAGTCTGCAAGTTGACCTATTAGTCTTGACCTGTGGGTCTTGACCTGTGGGTCTTGATTTGTGGGTCTTGACTTGTGGGTCTTGACTTGTGGGTCTTGACCTGTGGGTCTTGACTTGTTGGTCTTGACTTGTTGGTTACTGTTGACTTTGTCCCATATTGGCGAGTCAAAGGTCATGACTCAGTCAAAGAGGTTAAAAACGAGTTTAATGACATCATGTCTGAGCCATAGCATACTCGCCCAGTCACCATTGTCGTATCTAAACCCTCATGTTTGAGTCAAATGTCCGACAAGTCAGACCACAGGTGATAGAGACGTATCAGACCACAGGTGATAGAGACGTATCAGACCACAGGTGATAGAGACGTATCAGACCACAGGTGATAGAGACGTATCAGACCACAGGTGATAGAGACGTATCAGACCACAGGTGATAGAGACCTATGAGACCACAGGTGATAGAGACATATCAGACCACAGGTGATAGAGACATATCAGACCACAGGTGATAGAGACGTATCAGACCACAGGTGATAGAGACGTATCAGACCACAGGTGATAGAGACGTATCAGACCACAGGTGATAGAGACATATCAGACCACAGGTGATAGAGACATATCAGACCACAGGTGATAGAGACGTATCAGACCACAGGTGATAGAGACGTATCAGACCACAGGTGATAGAGACGTATCAGACCACAGGTGATAGAGACGTATCAGACCATAGGTGATAGAGACATATCTGAAAGATCCTGAAGTAAAAACAAAAACCCTGAATGCTGACCTTTTACCGCTGACATCCACATAATCATTGCGACACTGGCTGCTGTAGTTTCCCAAGGAGAACGTCTTGAACTGAACCTTCAAAAACTTTTCTTCTGGGGCCTGAAAAAGATCACAGAGACAACAAAGATAAGACAAAAACAAGTGAAACTCATTCTAAATGAGATAAGACTTTAATGACCTTTGCTGTAACGCCCTTTTCTCATTAGAACAATAAAAATGTGGACTTACCTCGATGTTCCAGACACATTCGGTTTCTGGAGGATAGTTGGAGGGGAAGTAAGGTGACGAGAAGGAGCCTTTGTCTTCAGTCAGCGTTCCTCCACACTCTGAACAACAAGACGGACATTTCACACCGACATCTTAGACATTTAGGAGACTCCAGCAGAATCAATTCACTGGTTTCCCTTTGAAGGTACAATGATCATGAAGATAGAGATGCAACCTCAGGAGGTTAAAACGAGTCAAATACTCTGAAACAACTGATGCAATTTAACTTCTTTAAAATCTTATGTTTTTCAGTTTTTAAATCAAAGCACAAGAACACATCTGCAAGTGTGTGGAGTAAAATCCAATGATATCAAGAATCTGGAATCATGTATGATTGTGTGGGTTCTAGTGCAGTGATCTGATTTTAAGTTTCACAGACAATTCAGATTTTCATACAATTCGCACAAAAATTCATAAAAAAAAAAGGATTTTGTGGTTTCTAATGAATTCTTGATGAACATGTGTACGGGCAAAAAAAATATTTGGACGGACCTCAACTTTTTCAGCCTATGGATATATTTATATTAAACCAATGAAATCCTTTGTTCCAGGTGATGAAATACCTCCAGGTACTGTAAATGTATGGTAAAGAAGCTGATGTGCACTTGAAAACGTCAAATTTGGGATGTGAATAGTTTATGTATTTTCTAGTTAACGTTAGCACATGAGACATTCTCCATCTGAGTGGATATTAAATATATAAAATAAGGGGATTTTTTTTTTTTTGCAACAAAAATGGAAGATGGGAACAAAGGAGAACTGCAGTCGGGTCGCTGCAACTAAAATGATCTTTATTTATTATCACTTTTATTTTCATGGATTAATGTGGAGTTGCTTTTTTTGGTTGAATAGATTGTTGATCGTTTTGGTCAATAAAAATATTTTTTTCACAAAGCGATGTCTTCAAACGTCTTGTTTTGTCCAACCAACAATCCAAAACCTAAAGATATCCAGCTTGTCACATAAAACAATAAAATAACGCGTTCAAAATTCACTAATAATAATATTTTACGTATAAATTTGCATTTATGTTGCCGGTTAATTTCCTAACTCTTTGGCTTGTCTTCCAAAGATTCTAGAAATAGATTATATATTAGATAATATATTATATAACATATTAGACTATACGTTAGATAGATCAGCACACCTGCATTGAGAAAACTAAATGTGACTCATTCATAAAAAACAACTTCTGGTGTTGTTCTACTAAGAACGTCAATAACTGATCACCGTTGGTTCTGTACTTCCTGCCGTACTTTGTTGAGCTGCAGGGATCTGGGAGTAGTTGGCTCTGAAGCCGGGGAAGTTCTTCTCCTCGCTGGTGATCAGGACCAGCAGCAGGACGTTTCCAGAGGACAGGAAGGACAAGGAGTCATGAGGGTACCCACACTGCCTGAGGAGGAACCACAGAGACATGAAGGAGGTGCTGCTACTCGAACAGACCAGGTGAAGTCAAATAATACTGGTTTTAGCTGATTGGAGTCAGAACTAAGTGTTTCAGCATAAAGATCATAGTTATTGATGGTGTATTAGAAACATATCTTTATAAAGAACACCACCTTTAACTATCACAAATAAACCAACTTCAGAGTGCAGTTTTTTAAATTTAATTCAATTTAATTAATTCTTTATTAACGCAATGAATGAATGAATGATTTATTGATTCACTTATTTAACAATTTCACAAATACATGTATTTATTTATTAATGTATTTATTAATATCGTTATTTATATACTTATATTATATATATATATATATATATATTATATATATACTTATTTATATAATTGTACCCTATTTTTAAAATAAATAAAATAAATAAAATAAATAAAATAAATAAAATAAATAAAATAAAATTGTGTGCGTCTTTGTTAAGGAGTGTTAAGGAGGATAAAAGTAAAAGATAAAGTTGGACTGAACTAGATCGTACATGTGTCTCTAATAAAGTTAGTTTTTAGTCATTTAGAACTTTGACACATTTCTACACTGTAAGAAAAGTCCACATATCACTAACAACACCTCATATCTGGGCCACATATTTCAAAAGGTTCATGTTAACAGCAGCTGAACATCTGGTGTCAGCTGACCTCCGCTGGTTTAACGTCTCACTTTGTGTTCAACAGATAATGAAAAGCTTCTTCAAACTCAACAGCTCAGTGAAGGATTTCAACCTCTACCAGGTCAACGGTCTGTGCCTCACTCTGTCAGGACCCGCTTCTGTATCGGAGCCAGCGAGTCGTAGATCTGGATGAAGTCCTTCTGACAGTCGTCCTCCAGGATCAGGGTGTGGAAGTCCAGGCGGACTCGGTGGCCCGGGTCGGCCCTCAGCCTCCACTGAAGGTAGACGTTGGGTGGGTACGAAGAGTCGGGGAACCCCGGAGACTGGACGACCCCCGCTGAGCTGACGTGGAGGTTGAACTGCTTCTTCACTGGAAATAAAAAGAAAAAAAGGAAAGAAATGATTTGACTAAACCGGACTCCTGGTTTAACTCAACTATGGAAGGTCACTTATTGTCTAATTACTTTACAATCACATCATTTATTGTCAATAAGTCAAATTTAGTTTGTGGAATAAAACATCCTGAGACATGAAGACTTCCTCTAAACTTTGTGACTTTACTTTGAAAGAACTGGACAGAAAGACTTCCCTCAACGTTTCTCACCAAATAAAGAGTTCCTCGTCATGCGTGGGTCGATCGCTGTGGACAGGAAGGAGAAGTCATTGAAACAAAAGCGCTTAAAACTCTTTCACAGACATTTGCAGCTCAGATTGTTGAACCACTTTAACCTGAACAGTACAATCAGCGAGCTGTGATCCTCTGCTCTCACTGAGACAGAAAACATTTCACATCAATAAAACAATAGAACATCAGTGCTGCTCCACCAAACTGCATCAGCACCACATCTAACTCTATACATACTATGTTATTATACCTGTATGTTTTATGTATATTATTGTATATTTAGCTTTGGTTGTTTTTTTGCAATTTACTTTTTCATTATAACTTTACTGTATTTATTGTAGGGTTTTGTTTTCTACTGATGTCTCTTGTTGCACTATCCACTTAGCTAGCTAGATAGATAGATAGATAGATAGATAGATAGATAGATATAAATAAATTGATACACATACACACATACGTACATACATACACACTAGACAAACATAAACACAGGTATCAAGTGTTTTGATG
The DNA here is from genome assembly GCF_023349555.1 of Cebidichthys violaceus. Taxonomy (NCBI): domain Eukaryota; kingdom Metazoa; phylum Chordata; class Actinopteri; order Perciformes; family Stichaeidae; genus Cebidichthys; species Cebidichthys violaceus. The sequence goes on from NW_027176783.1 coordinate 822,208, forward strand.
CCTTTAGTAGTAATAGTTTTAATAATAGTAGTAGTAGTTTTTAAGTAGTTTCACATATTGTTAACTTCCTTCAGGAAAATTATTTATTTTATTGTTAAATTCATATTCAAGACTTTGCACTCAAATTTATTAATTTATTATAAAAAATAAATGTTTCTTTTTTTGTACGTGGTTTAGCCGCTAACAGATTAGCATGAATAAAATGTCTCAGATTAAAGAGATAGAACACACACACACACACACACACACACACACACACACACACACACACACACACACACTTCTCTTTCTGTCCTGCAGGTGTCGCTGTTGATGGACTTGAATCAGAATTATTGCTCTGTGTTGTAAACAGCAGTAAAGTTCAGTGCTGACAGAACTGAATGATGAGCTGGATTATTATGGTATGGCAGTATGGGCGGTCAGACCTCGTGAGATGACGTTGTTGACGTTCAGGGCGTCGGTGGGTCTCAGCAGCACTCGTCCTTGTTTCTGCTGACTTTCTGTCGGCTCCAGAGACTCGACGGCTTCGTCCAGCGACGCCTGCTGGAGGACGTGGACGTCGAACTCCGACTGGTAATACGCCACGACGCCTTCGCCGCCGTCGCTGTCCCCCTCACTGCAGACACAACAGGAGAGACGAGGAGCTTCCTCTTTATACAATATATCATTTATATGGAATTATCTTCCTTCCTTTTCCGAGGTTAGCCTAGCTTAGCATAAAGACTGGAAGCAGGGGGAAACAGCTAGCCTAGCTCCGTCCAGAGTACAGAAGTACTCCCTGTTCCTGGACGACTTTTACTTTGAAACATCTGTAGGAAGTCTCAACAGCATGAAAAGAGAAGAAGCAATAAATAATCAATGATTAATTATCAATGACCCTAGTTCTACAATAATGATATCATATCCAAGTACAGTACTTTATACTACATCAATATTCTATCATCAATATATCATTATACTCTACTACACCTCAGAGGTACATGTTGTACTTCTTACTGTACTACAGCTCAGAGGTACATATTGTACTTTATACTGTACTACACCTCAGAGGTACATGTTGTACTTCTTAGTGTACCACAGCTCAGAGGTACATGTTGTACTCCTTACTGTACTACAGCTCAGAGGTACATGTTGTACTTCTTAGTGTACAACGTCTGGCTGCTTTAGGGTTGATGTTCCTTGAAGTTTGCGATGCGTACCTGAAGGCCTGGACTGTGGAGCCTTTGAAGTGTTTAGCCAGCACTGAGTTTTTGGAGTAAATCAGCTTCAGCTGAAAGAGAAAAAGGTCATAAATAACCCAATAAATATAGAAACGATAATGTCTGTCCAGTGTCGTCACAATCACATCAACAAATAGAGAAGTACAGAACAGAGGAAGCTCTGAAGCAGAAGTGTTTCACACTGAAGGAACTGGTCACCTGTCTGCTGACCAGAGAGGCCAGGTGAGAGAACTTCGGACTGCCGGGGTCTTCATAGTCCGGCAGGAAAGGCTGGTTCTTGATCTCCATGGAGCCGATGTAGAGCTTCTTCACTCTGACGTCTCTGCGTACTGAAGAGAGAGTCATTGGTCCTTCATGTGAATATGAATATCATAAAGATCAATGTGGTGGAGCCTGACCCTCCCATCATCATCATCATTAATAAAAATCTTTTCCTTCCTCATAGAACAGAAGAGCAGAACAACGTGAAACCTGCAGCAACAAACCTTTAACGGAACAATCATTTCACATGAGCACCAAATCTCATTTATCAAAGAAGATAACAAAAATAAGATCACAAGATGCACAACATCCTCTCCTCTCTCCTGTCTCCTGTCTCCTCTCTCCTGTCTCCTCTCTGTGTTCACTTCCTTCATATCAGTCAGAGTTTCTCTGATTTCTGGTCACATGACTGTTGGTCTCAGATGAATCAATCATGACGTCATAGTTTCACTGAGGTTCTGGTTAAAGTGAACGTTTTATTAGAGGAGAGGTTCATAATGACAACATGAAGAATAAAATGTTTGTGATGAAATATCACTTTAAGATTAGTTTTGGTTTATTTTTCCGACGGAAGCGTTTGTCTCACATGATGTGTTCAAGGACCGTCGGAAAGATGAAAATCTGAGGTTTTCTTACAGCTCCTATAAACGTTTGTTGAAAGAAACCTTGCAGACGGAGGTTTTTAAATCTCAGACCTTCTCTTGTTTCATTTCCACATCAACGAGTTTGAGTTCAGAGAGAAGTTTCATTGATCAGCTCATTAACGCCGTATGTTTGCCTCCAGACCGATAACAGGACGACATCACTCTCCCTCCCTGTTCACCTCGTGTTTAAATAAAGGTTGTTGTTTTTTAAATCCTCTCACAGTGGAAGTGCCAGACCAGCAGTCCGCTCAGCAGAGCCACAGCAGCAGCCGACAGCAGCAGACCGACTCCGATCCACAGCTTCTTCCTTTGGCCCGGCTTCTTTTCCAGCTGCTTGGTGTCCGAGGCCGGCAGGAACTGGAGGGTGGTGTCCCAGTCCTGGTCCTGCAGAGAGAGAGAGAGAGAGAGACCGGGAAGGGGGGTGGGGTAGATCCACACATTTGAACTGTGTTCACTGTAAAACACCAGCTGGTTGTTGGTTTCATTGGGACCAGATCTGTTTGACCCGAGTGGGTTTTTACAGATTAACACGGTTTCTATCTTTTAAACTGAGTTTTATACTGAAAGACATGAATGTCTTTAGTTTCTTTTATACACATTGGAAAACAATGGAATGTTAATAACATTGAAAATATTTAGATTTGAACAACCTCTCTTGTATCTCCTCCTGCAGCTCAGTCAGTCATGTTGGTGATGTTTTATGTGAGACGTGTCAAATGAAGAGATTTTAGATGAAATCTCTCCAGTCTCTCTCTGTGTGTGTGTGTGTGTGTGTGTGTGTGTGTGTGTGAACCTGTTCCTCTGTGTGAAAGTGAAACAGGGTGTAGTTACAGGAATGTTTTCACTACCGATGAGAGTCGTGTCAGCGTGTCGTGTCCTGAGTGTTAAAGAGTCGGTCCACACCCTGTTCCACTCCTCCACTCCGGAACAAAACCACAACGTCAAACAACACACTGATATCACACTCACACACACACTCACACACACACTCACACACACACACACACACACACACACACACACACACACACACACACACAAAGCTGTGGGGAGGCTAGCAGTTCCCCCTGTTTCCAGTCTTTGTGATAACCTAGGCTAACAACATCATCATCAAATATATATATATATATATATATATATATATATATATATATATATATACATACACACACACACACACACACACATATATACTGCTGGTAGTTTAATCGGTAATAATACATCATCATTTATTAGTTTATTATATTTTGTTTTAATAATCTGAATCTGTAAAATAATTAAAGTTATTAAATACACGTGGTGGCAGTAAAAAGTACTCTGATATGTAGTGAAGTATAAAGTACCTGAAATTGTACTTACTGTAAGTATAATACTTGAGTTAATTTACTTTAAAGTTACTTTCCACCACTATTACTTATTAAAATTGTGATTGATTTTCTTTCAACTAATTCATTGATTAAATGAGTTGACGGGTTTCACATCTATCACATATTGAATTCATTTATTTGATCATTTTTAAAGTTTCATCTCTGAGGAATGTTGTGTTTTACTGTAATCGATCAGAAACCATCAGGATAGATATTAAATATGGATTATTACAAATCACATTACACCATTAAAACCAGCAGGTCCTGCTCTGTGAACCAGTACGGACCACAGGAACCAGGTTTTCTGACGGAAACCCGGTCCTGGTTCTGGTTTCAGGTGAAACCGACGGACCTGTGGGCTGTGACGTCACATTACAGGTGAGCGGCTCACCTTTCTCGGGCTGAACTTCTCTCCTGAATCCAGAAAATCCATGTTTCTGTAAAGAGTCTCTTTTAAGATTATTAATATTATTATTTATTCTGTCTTCTTGTCGCGTGCTTTCCGCCCGGAGAGTCTCGCGCTCCGCGGCCGTCACCGTCCCGCTGACATGGCGGCGACAGGTGAACAGGTGTCTCCGTCACACAGGTGACAACTTCTCAGTGAGGTCACGGTTCGTCTGGGTGTCGGTACCGGTACCGGGTGAACGGGTTCAGGCCGGAGGAGGAACCGAACCTCAGCTCGGTTCTGGAGCGGCAACAAAGATCCGGTGACAAAGAACGAGGAAACGGGCGACTGAACACCTGAGAGACACCTGAGAGAATAACGAGAGCAGGTAACCTGGTCTCCCATGATGCACTGCGGGACTGAAAACACCACAGAGCTCTCTGATTTGATTCAGTTTTCTGTGTTTCAGGAAGAAGAACTGATGTTTTACAGAAGTAAAAGTACCACAAGCACTGTGATACAAGTACAAGTTCGTCATGCGACGCTGTATTTACTTCACTACCAATCAAAAAAAGTACCAGCATTAAGTATAGCAAAAGTATAAGTACAGATTAGAATACTATAGATGATGTTGTTGTATTGTAATGTGTTTATCACTTTAATGGTGAAGCTGGTGACAGTACAGCTCGTTTGATTTACTTAATGTACTACTGTTAGTAGTTTACCCCCTGTATCAATAAAGTTTTATTTCAATCAATACGATTATTATTAAGTAAAGTACAAGTACCTCGGATGTGTACAGTACTTTGGTAAAGTACAGCTCCACATTGACTGACTTGTAACTCATATGTTGTCCACTAGAGGACGCTCCTCCATCAGTTTAGACTTCCACTGATTGTAAATCTCACTTCATGTGTTCATCCTGAGAGGTAATATAATACTACATTCATGTACAATCAGACAAACACAAAGGTTCTGGTTTCTGTTGTCTTTATTAGTGGAATGGAATATACACCTCTGTGCTTTAATGCTGTTTTCTCCCTCATTCATTCATTCATTCTGCTCTGTGTCTCTCTGAGACTTCACTCCTCATCAGTTCACTGGATGAAACTGTTTACGTTCATCACCTGTAACAGATCCTTTCATCGTGTTTCCACGTGACGCCAACGCTGGATCTGAAGAACAGCAACTAAAGTAGCAGGACAGCTGTTCAGGTGGACAGATACTCACCACATCCAACATAATGTTCAATGAAAGAAGCTGCTGGACAGTTGAAGAGCAGCTCAACACTCTGTCTACCCAGAGTTACAACAAAATACATTACAGCAATTAGTAACTTCACTTCCTTTAAATTCAGCTCTAAACATCATTTACAAACCGCTTTCATGACCTAAGAATGACAAACGTGTGAGTAGTATAAAAATAAAATGAAGGTATGGAAGATTAAAGGGGACAATTCATTTGAAAATTGTAGTTTAAAATTCTGATGAGAAAGTTTAAAATTGTAGTATGGAAGGTCAAAGAGGAAATAAAAGGATTTATTTGGAGTTTTTTGTTTATAATTCTGATTAGTAATTGGAGGGAATGTATTCAGGGATTGTTGGAGAATTAAATAACTTCCATTCAAAATGATGATTAAACAGGTAACAATCACTGTATCCGCGTGTATTACTCATCATTTTGATACAAATGTTACTTAACGGCATCAGAACAAAGTGAAAACATTAAAAACAATATTCAACAAGAGAAGAGTTTCATCCAGTGAACGAACCGTCTGTTCAGTCGACTCTCTTTAAACCGCAGGAGAAAACAGATAAAATACCTATAACGGTATCCATGCATATTTGTGACTGCTCATCATACACACACACACACACACACACACACACACACACTCATACCGACACACACACACACACACACACAGACACACACACACTTTGCATTCTGGCGAGGAACATGCCTGAATGATTTTATTTTGAAATTCATTTCTATAATCTGTTTATTCTTCTAACGTACACGTCTCGTGGTGCAAACACTCGTCTTTGAAAAGTCTCGGGGGGGGGGGGGGGGGACCAACCAATGAGAGGAGAGAAACAAATAATGAGTCGTCATGCAAAAGAATGGATGATGAGGATGTTTCTGTCTCCCCTCTGTGTTGTGTGGTCTATCTCTTCTTCTCTGATATGGTTAACTCCTAAGATCAGTAGTGCTACTTCTACTGTACGAGGCTCATGCACGACTTTCTGCTCTTTTTTTGTATCTTTTTTTTTGTTTTGTTTTTTTGGTTTGAGGATTTTGATTGGAAGATGCAGGTGAACGTTTATGATACAAAGTATGTTACAGTATGCACGTCTTTGTCTCCCGCGTGTCGCTTCTTGAGCGGGTCGAGGAAACGCTTCAGCCGAAAGTCACGCGTGGCCGACGGCGTGCGCTCTGTGAGGAAAAGGTTGTGTGTTTTAACACAGCTGTGCTTCACTGTACGGACACCGAGTACCTGTGCATCAAAAAAAATACGCTTCCTCAGGTTTCTACCATCAGTCAGTCTTTAAAGGCGTCTGGGCTGAAGGATGAAGTGAAAAAAGAACCTTTAAATCTTCCACAGGAGTGTTTTTATGTTCCCCAGCTGAATACCCTCTTAAGGAAACACTTTTGTGTCCTCAGCTGTTTGCTCCAGGACAAATGTTCGGTGTCTCCGCCGGTCGATGTGTTGAAATCACACAGTTTATCGTCTACGGATGTTTCCTCAACTCAAAGTTTTCTTGACTTTTCACATTTCTATCTCCTCAGCAGCTGAACAGATTCTGATCTTTCAAACGTCCGTCTCCCTTCGTTCTTTTGTAATTAGGACTGTGAAGATTATCAATCTTTTACTATGTGAGTTCATGTCAGGAGACAGACAGTAATGATCCCAATAAGACTTTCATCTATGGAAGGACTTCACTCTTTAACTGCTGTGGACAAACGGAGGAGCTGTTTCAGCTTCACAACATCGACGTGGCATTAAAGGAAGCTTACAATCTAAAGAAACCTTCTACTTGTTCTACATCCAGTTTGAGACAGTTTGCAGGTGAAAAGATGTCAAACTGTCTACAGCTGAAATGTTCTCTTACTACATTTCCGTTGAACGCTCTTTAAGTATTGTAAGTCTACCTGTGCATCGCTGTGAGACAGCTGGTGCTGGAGGCTTGTTTTATTTTGTCTAAGTCTGAGGAAGGTTTCGGATGTTCCTGTCCAGTCCAGCAGTCCTTTATCTCACAATGTGGACGGACTGATGGAAGAAACGCTGCAGGAGAAAAGACAGTGAGGGACTGATGCTGACCCAGAGGAGGTCACATGGTTTAAGGAGACTTTGATTCAGGGTTCTCAGACCAGAGAGTTGGGAGCTGGTTCAGTTTACTGGCATTTGCTGCTTCTTATTCTTATTAATACCACTTTACTTTTAATGATATCATTAAGGCTCCAGAAATAAAAGGAACAATGTCAACTTCGCCTATGTGGTTTCTTTCCAATTGATCTGTGTTGGATGTCATTTGTTGTACTAATACTCACATAATACTACTAGTTAGTATAATTATTTGTGTGCACAAGATTAAATATAATCTTTTTTGCATATTTGTATCAGCTACCGAGGTGCTGAAGTTATGGAGCATCATTGATAAATAAGACTGAAGTAACTTCTTCATGAATGTGTTGAAAACAAACCTTTTTTTTTCTCCCAGAATGCACCTCATCGGGACGAACGTGACTTTAATGCTGAGGAGCCTTTGTGGCTTCGCGTTTCTCTCTCCCATTCAAATCTATTGCAGAATACTTGTTGTGTTTTCTCTCTCACTGAAAAGATCACATAACAAATGAATTTCTTAGTTGCTTTACATTATGTTCCCTGCAATAATTACTGTACTTTTTTGACACACATTATTATTGTTATTATTATTATTATTATTCTGTTCATGTTGATGCTATTTTCCTGCTTGTTGTAATGTTGCATATTTTGAAAAGTAAAAGGCTTTCGTTCCTAGTCTGGACGTCAAACACTTGTGAGCTACAGCCGGACCAGAAAAAGTCCACATCAGACCAGATTGATCCAGAATCCCTCATTTAACCCTTTTTCTCTCTACAGTCCCATTTAGAAAAAAACAGGTAAGTCCTTTGAGTCCAGTTCAGCTCCGTAAAGATCAGCTCAGTGTAATGAACAGTATTCAGGCTCAGCATAGATCAGTTAAGCCCAGTTGAGTCCGGGTTCACGTGTTAAGATTCGTGCGTTTCAGCAGCGTCTGGATCGTCCTTCGCGTTCGTTCAGCTCTTACAACCAGACTCTGAAGAGTTCTCACTCGCTTTCTTTCCTTAAAGATGTGACCTGAAGCTGCTGAATCAGAGCCAGTGGAGAGATCATCCGTACAGACGTCAGAATCATCCTCTTCTAAGACATCTCAATCCATTTTTGGGGGGTTTAAACCTACAACCTTTACACATAAGAGGTCCAACACTTCACTCACGCAATCAGAAGTTAATACCACCAAACCTCAAGTATCATTGTGGAGCTGTGACGCCTGATGATGTCACCTCTTTCCCCACAACATACAAACAAATCAATGAGTTGGAAGCCGCTCAGTGTCGCTTGGTTGTCTACAGATCGTCTCGTCTTTATCCAATCACAGATGAGTTTGACTCTGAAACAGTTGAGTCTGAATGATCCTCCATTGGTCTGCAGTCTTTCAGATTTCCACTGTCAAGACCACTCGGTCCTTTTCACGCCAGGTTCAGACTGAAATATAAGCCCATTGTCCTTGCAGCCATTTGGTACCCGTAGAGATGCAAAGAACTGACCCAATGAACCTGTCAGTTGGTTTTCAGGGGGCTTGATGTCTTTCTTTGGGAGTTTTGGCATCGTTTCCATTAGATGAACCGTCCCAAAAGTGCGTGTTGAGGTAAAATGAAAGGGAAGGGAGGGGGAGGAGGGGTTCTTTTGGGAGAGCAATTATTGTTTTTCTTTGCAAATTCCTTGCCATTGATTTTTGCTTGATTTCCCAGCTCCTGTTATGGCAAGCCATTTTGTCCCTTGTGTCTCCGTTAATCCACAAAAAGAGTGAGAGGAAGTGAAAGCAATGAGCGTCCTCGAGATCTCAGCTAGCGGCGCCCCGGGTATCCGGATCAGAGGATTCAAAGGATTCAAAGGAGGTTCAGAGCTCACCGGGGGGTCGGCTGGTGGGGCGGCAGGGTGGATGTCCAGGGGGGGAGTCGCGGGCGTGGTCGGAGGTTATAAGGAGGAGATTTTGAAGGTGTCATGGGTGTAGGCGGTGGCCTGGGTGTTGCGCAGGATGCCGGGGATCGGGGCTGGCGATGGCGGCAGGCTCTCGTCGGGCGTGTTGGCGGGCGGCGTCGGGATGCTGATGATGGCAGCAGTGAAATCTGGTTCCCCGCAGTTCAGCTTCAGGTCGCTCATCTGGGCATTCAGACTGGAACGACTGAGGAGAGAAACAAACACATAAAGATTGTTTTAATTTAAAATTAAAACCAAGAAACCAAGAAAACCTTGAAAAGATGCAGTGAACCCCGTCAGTGCTGCAGCGTTAAAGTGTGTAACTGATGCTGTTTAGGTCAAATAGAAAAGTAATTCTCTGTTTTCTTGGAAGGGAATACAAATATGTTTATGCTGTGCAATATAATTTAGCATTTTTGGGGAAAAAATGTCTTCCTGGATGTCAGAAACTGAGGGAAAGTTTGCATTGAACTGAAAATGTGCAAATTATTTGTGCTCATTTTGAGGCTTAATATGAAGCTGCTTCATGTGCTACTAGCTAGCTTACAGCTAAAGTCATCTTATTGACTGCTGGAGCAACAAAAACATTCTATACAAACAGTTTAGCAGTCATGAGTCAACCAAAGTCCCCTAGCAGAACCAAAGAGATGTTTGACTCACCACCAATCACAAAAAGTTTTAAATTAATTTATTTAACGTTAGAATGTAGTAAGAAAGTTCAAGTCTTAGTTATCTGAAAGAACAAAGTGTGTTTTTAATGGTAAAATAACATCAAGGCTCTGTTTTTGGACCCATTTTTTTCATTTCTAATCTCAGAACCAAATTCTATCTGAAGTCCAACATTTTATTTCTTGCATTGTGCTTTATCTGCGTGTCTTCTCTACAGTTGTGTGTTTGTGTTCAGTTGTGTGTCTTCATGTACGTTTGTGGTGTTATGGAGGTGGACTTGATGTGCAGGGTGTCCAGCTCTTGGACGCTGCCCCGGCTGACGGACACTGTGGAGTTGGCCAGTCGCATGGCGGCTCTCCTCCGGGCCCGGCGGGGGCAGCAGCCGGTGGAGTTGTTCTGCGCCCCCTGCTGGCTGGACAGGGAGGTGCTGCGACTGGTCCTGTAGCCCACCGACTCCGTCATGCACAGCTCGCTGTAGTTCATCTCGTTCGTGAACTCGTGGTTCTGTGAGGAGAAAGGAAGGGAGAGACTGAGATTAACAGGTTCTTAAAAAAGTTTAATTGAAACATTTTGCTTTCAACTTCTAACGACATGGATGATAATATTTTGTAAAATATACATTTCAAAATGTACATTTCTATGACAAACTGCTGAGGAAGATCATGTGACACCAAAAGGGACTTTTAATTAGATTGTTTTGCCATCTCGATAAGAAACTTTTAATTTAAACATGAAAGTAAGTAATCAAGAAAATCCAGTGAAACCCTGAGTTTATATCGAGGCTGCCTGCAAAGATAAAGACCCGCTGAAGGTATTTTTAAGCTCCACTAGAGTCTCAAAGCAGATCTAAACTTTAGATCCTCACCGTCGTCTTCTCCAGACAGTGCAGCAGGTGGTTGTGTTGATGCTCGAACGCTGATCTGTTCTTCACACACAGAGCCGTGGTGTCACTGTCCCGGTCCTGAACACACACAAAATCAAAAAAACAACAAGTTTACACAACTAATTGTAAAAAAACAACAACATGAAAACATCACTAAAGTTTTAAAAACACCAAGAGGAATGAATGAATCCAGTTTGAGAGTAGTTTGTAGTTCAGTCCATTTAAAAGGAGCAGAATACCAGAAACTAGTTCTGCCAACATTTCTGTGTTAGAATATTTAATTTAATATGATGTTATTAGATCGTGTAGTTCCAAGAAAAGTTTAGATAAATATCATGAGATGATTATTTCTTCCTGTAAAGTCCATCCAAACTTGTGATACGGTGACGAGTACGAAATGAGTAAGCCCAGTTTGATTCAACATTTTTGCAATGTTAATGGCTGTTGAGAATACCATGTACTTGGTCTTATCTGCATTTAAAACAAGTCCATCATTAGAAAGTGATAAATGTAAAACATCAAAGGCAAACTGAAGAGCGTCTGAGTTGACATATAAAATGGTGTCATCTGCATAAAAACGGACATTTAGATACTTTATGGTGTGTTTTTGTCTCGCGTTACTCGCACGAGTTTCACCTGCAGGTTAATTTGGGTTTATTTGCATCATTCTCGCTGGAGAGGAGGCGGGGCTTACCTCCATACCAACAATATTTCATTAACCATGACCGAAACAACCAGTTTTGATGGTTAGCAAATGTTGTGGAAGTCCTGGAAAGTTGTATCTGTGTTCATGACGTGTTGGTGAGTTACACTGAGATGTATTCACTGTAAATAGCAGCAGAGCTAAGAACCCAAAATAAACAGATTTAGCAGCAATTTGGTTTCAATTAAAGGATCCCGAAATCACTACATCATGATGCTGATTTGTAAAAAGTCTGAATTCATGACAGATCTGTCAGCGAGACGAACAACTTTTAAAATGCTTGTTTTCTTAATGGAGTTTGGATCGATCGGTCCTATGCTAAGCTAACGTTGTAGCTGCTTCATTAATATTCAAAATAACATCTTGTCATTGAGCCATAAATACTTCAGCCACGTTATTGTTAATACCAAAAATATTACATCACATAGATCAACTCCAGCGAATAAATTCCACATATTCGCGTCATTCAAATTTCGTGAATTTGCGTTGTTACATTGACTGTATGTAATAAAACACGCTGTGATACGTCGGTTTCGTGACGTAGTTTCGGACATGAAACTCAACTCCACAGGTCACATTGTCACAAAATGTCTTGATCCAGTTCCTTCTCCCTGGAGGATGAACCCTTTTTAGATTTCAATGATCGTTCCTCTGGCGCCCCCCTCAGGACAAACACGATACATTCTTCATCAGGTACATAGAGTCGAGAAAGTCTTCATTAGTTTATATTAATAAAAGACATAAATAAAGGAGAAAGAGTCTGAAAATCAATCAACGTATCTATTTATAATAATGTTGGAGCCTCTTCTCTCTTTTTAATCTGAAACCAGAATCTCTCTTCTTTTTGCTTCCTCTCTCTCTCTTAATAATTCTTCCATCTGTGATGTTTCAGAGCAAACTCTCAGTATATATAAAATAATAAAAAAGGTTTTCAAACTATTCCTTCGATCACAAAGAGGAAGCTGTGATCCTCCTCCTGCTTCATCCTCTTATTTCCTCTCTTCCTCCTCTCTCTTCTGCTGCTGTAACCTCTTTGTTTCTCTCCCCTCCTCTTCCTCCTCACCCTCATTATGACCTCTTTAAATCCAACATTCCTGCTGAGCTCTGAGAGGGATTAAGCCTCAACAATATATCTGTCTCTCTCTCTCTACCTGAAGCTTAAATCCTCTTCACTGATAAAACATTGAAACCCAGTAAATGCTTCACCCTCGTGATGAAAATAAAGCTCCTCAGATCTTCAGTGATGTTCACAGAGTTCAGCTGCACATTAACCTCCAGTTTATTTGCAGGTTATTGTTTTGTGCAGTAAGTGGGAGGAGTCTATGAACTGAAGAGGAACTTAAAGTCTGCAGCTTCAGTACAGTAGAGTAGAGCTACTGCTGACGCTCCAACGTTCATTCAGAAAACTTCACTGGTTCTATTCTTCAATCTTTTCCACCAGCGGAGGACAATCTATGTCTCTGTCTGTCTGTCTGTCTATCTGTCCTTGTCTGTCTGTCTGTCTGTCTGTCTGTCCTTGTCTGTCTGTCTGTCTGTCTGTCTGTCCTTGTCTGTCTGTCTGTCTATCTGTCCTTGTCTGTCTGTCTGTCTGTCCTTGTCTGTCTGTCTGTCTGTCTGTCCTTGTCTGTCTGTCTGTCTGTCCTTGTCTGTCCTTGTCTGTCTGCCTGTCTGTCTGTCTCTATGCCTGTCTGTCCTTGTCTGTCTGCCTGTCTGTCTGTCTCTCTGCCTGTCCGTCCTTGTCTGTCTGCCTGTCTGTCTCCGTGCTAATGGAGCTAACCTGGTTTGATTGTTGTGTTGCCAAGTTACGCTTGGGAAAAAGCTTCTCTGATGGAACTCCAAAGTGCAGAGTCAGCAGCTCCTCATCTGTCTGTCTCTCTCTCTCTCTATCTCTTTGGGGCTGAGCCTTTCTCATTTTTGTTATCCTTTTGTCTCCTACTTTCTCTTTTCTTCAGTTAATAAAGTTGATTTGAGTTTGAGTTTATTTGTAAAGAAATGAAAAACGTCACATTTGTGGTTTATGTTTGAGGACAGTTATTTTGGTAGAAATAGAGGTCCTTTAAACCTTCATTGTTTAGCCCGGTTGAATCAGACTCTGGCTACTGCAGCCAGCAGCGCTTTGCATTCTGGGATGCTGGTGAGTGAAATCAACAGCTGCTGTCAGCGAGCCGGAGAATGAAGTAAAGCTAAGTACATACAGTATACTCGTATATGTATTAGGGCTTCCTGTGTTTACTATAATGCTTTCACATGTTCACTTCTAGTGACCAGAACACAAGAAGTTTACCAGCTGATCCACTGATTCAGAGACAGAACAGTCCACCTCTAAATATATTAAATATAAATATAACTTCATGTCTCCTCACCTCGCTGTTCCCATCACTGTCTGAGTTAACTGGACTGTAATCCATACTTCCTGCTCGATAGTGAGAAACTATCGACTGTCAGTGTGTGTGTGTGTGTGTGTGTGTGTGTGTGTGTGTGTGTGTGTGTGTGTGTGCGTGTGTGTGTGCGCGTCTCACCCCGAGGGCTCGGTCCGTTTTGTACTGGAGGAAGGCGTTGGCTGTTCCTTTCTTCGCCATGCGAATCCGAGCCAAGCGCACTTTCTGTCGGACAGAAAACACACAGGAAAACAGCACCGTCAGCATTAAACACACACACACACACACACACACACACACACACACACACACACACACACACACACACACACACACACACACACACACAGATAGTGTACAGGAGCATTAAGGTTAAAGTGAGGACTATCAGACTCCATCTGTTGTCTGGTTTTAAGGTTGATATTGTCTCGTCTGATTGGACAGGATGAGCAGGTGAAGATGAGGATGATGATGATGATGATGAAGAAAGACCATTAAAATGTAACAGTGGTTCATTTTCTGTTGGTCTGCAATATATTCTTTGTTGGAAAAAGTCTCTCAGATTCTGTGTAGCTGATGAATAATAATAAAAACAACAAATATAACAAAATGTATTAGTAGATTTAAAGATATGTGCTGTCATGTAGTTGTTTTAGTTAACATTTATTTAGTCAAACGTGGTTTTGTTTTAGCTGATAAAAATGTGTGAAACTACTGTTTATTTTTGGGAAATATCATATGTATAAATAAAACACAATATTTTTGAAATGATGACATTTATGTTTCCTTAACCAAACTGTGAAACACACATGATGTGCTTATTCATGTATTGTTGGATTTTTACATCATTGTCCCTGATATATCTTTAAGTATTTATTTTTAGTACTATTTATAATATTTCAAGTATTTATTCTGTGTGCGGTCCGATGAATATGCTCACTAAAATTGTTTTAAAAAGGTTGCTTAGACTTTTTAAGTTTCATTTTAATCAAATCAATAAACTTAAAGAAATGTTTTGCATGTTAACGTACAGAACTTTGTATGTTATCATGCTAACTGTAGCTTTAACAGCTATCGTCGATGTGTGGATACTTAAGACTTATATTAGTAACTTTAATTAAGCTAATTTAATAAGGTAAGTAACACTGAACAAAGTGAAATCCTGACGTAGAATCAGCTAGAAGAGACAGTTTGTGGATGTAAACTGACCTGCTGCGCTCTCATCTTGTCCGCTCTCTGGTTCTGGTGGTAGATCCGGCTGAAGTTGGACACGATGACGGGCACCGGTAGAGCAATCACCAGAACGCCGCTGAGCGAGCAGATGGAGCCGAAGATCTTCCCCGCGATGGTGTTGGGAACCATGTCGCCGTACCTTTAAGAAACACGGTCACATCGTCAGTCAACGGGTTGATCAAAAACCTCTCAAACGTGTTTTTAATGATGTTGATTTCAATATTCCTGACCGTTGACTTTTGGCGACATGCTATCGAGGTGTTGGTAGATGCTGACTACATGTTGGTTTCTTTGGGCACAACAGAATCACTTTTATTGGACAAGTTGGTGTGACCAACAAAGAATTTGACTCTATTTATTTAATTGTTTATGTATTTTGCATGCTGTTTGTAAAGAACAGACAAGACTGTAATGAACAAATAGTTGTAAATAATTAATATTATATAGATATAGATTGTAAAAAGGCACCAATGACCAACAATAAAATCAGAAATAAAACATCTACATACAAGTGTTCTGTAAGTTGTAAATAATGAAACTAAGTATTACTGAACGGATAAACATGGATTTGATGATTATTTACAGGATGTACATTATACTATCTGTACAGCATCTGATTTATATTAATTGATACTGTTATTGTGAATTAAAACTGAAGAAGACTGTCATGTTGGAAATTAAACTGTTTCTTTTGTTTGTGCATCACGGCTTTGAGTTATAATCTATAACAGCAACAGTGACGGTGGCATATTTACAAATTATGTTTCTGTAAAGAGGAAACTTGACCTCTCTGAACCCTCAACACTCTCTCAACCAATCAGCTTCTCCCACATGTGTTTGTAGGAGATGAAGCGTTTCTCCTTCACCAAAACCACACGAGACCACAAAGCCTGTCTGGAGCTCCCCGCATAGTAAAAGATATATTTGATGTTTTATCTGCCCAGCCGGTGAGTGTTTGGTGTCAGACGTAAAACAACTGGAGGGACGTCAGTCTCACAAGTCCACCAAAGAGGAAGTGAGAGTCCAGGAGCATGAAAACTCTGAATGTGTTTTCATGTGAACAGTTATTGATTACAATCTGCCTTTTGATGGTCAAACTTCATTTATGAAGCTTTAAGTTGATCTACGTCGTCACATCTCTGATGTATATAAATATATATATATATATATATATATATATTTATAAACATCAGAGATTGTACTTCCATCAGCTGTGTTTACATATATACAGTATATACAATTTACGGAAGTTGGATCTTTAAAAGAACTACAAAACAAAAACAGCCCAAAACGGACAAATAGGTAGATAATAATTGTAAATGCGGTAAAATATGTTTCTGTCTCCCTGCTGCAAGGCTAACAAACACACACACACCCACACACACACACACACACACACACACACACACACACACACACACATATACACACACCCACACACACACACACACACACACACACATATACACACACACACCTACACACATGCGGCCTTCACCTCTCATCATACGGAGCCATTACTCACAGGTAGTGAGACGAGGAAGAGGAGGAGGAGGAGGAGGAAGAGGAAGAGGAGGAGGAGGAGGAGGACGGGCAGGATGAGGAGGAGGAGATTAGAGAGTGGGCAGGAGGCCAGGACGGTTTGTGTGAGAGGAAACACTAAACAGAAACTGCTTCATTTTATGATTTTAATGTTTGTTTGATGCTCAGCTGCTCATAATGTTTAATGTTCACACTGCAATGCTCAGACTTTTGTTCTTTATATTCACATTACATTCAGATAATATTTAAAACATATTATATCTACAGTGGATATTAAGCATATAGTTAAAAAAGACTCGGTTACAGGTGAAGAACTAATACCACACTGTAAAAATACTCTGTTAGAGTAAAAGTATTAATACCTTGCAGTAAAAAATATTCTGTCACAAAAGTACAAAAATGCTCAACAAGTAAAAATCCTGCATTCAAAACCTTATTATCAGCTAGTAGTAAAAGTACAATATCTGTATTGTAACTATTGTTTTAACTGCAGTATATGAACCATTTTAACTTTGTATGGATGAAATGATTCTACTTTTCCATCTTTCTCGACTGGTGTCTGTCTCACTGTGGAATTAAACTTTATTCATATATGTAAATGATGTCTGACTGTACAGTGAATCAGATATGCAGGTAATGAAGTACCTGCTGCAGAGGATTACTTCTGAGTCCTTCAGAGATGAGGCCGCGACCCCGTCTGCTGCGTTAATGCTCATATCTGAATATCTGAGAGATAATTTACTTTCTTCTCTTTTTTTAACTTTGAAGGTACAGTAATTTCAGAGCTGTGAACACGTGTTTTATGATGAAGCTCCTGTCTTTTAAAGCAGACTGTTGTAGTTATTGATTTAATAACTTCAAACTGTTAAATGCATTTATCAACATTATGCATTAATGTAATGCATTAATCCTCCGAACTTTACTTTATATTTGATATTTACGTTTCTACTACATTTTATTCTCTGTGCCTTTGAGCAAGGCACTAAACCCTGGACTGTCCACTTGCTGGATCCCAACATCAACAAAACATGATTAACAACACGTTTAAATACAAACAACCAGTCTACTGACATGACATTTATACATATTTATATCTGGTCACATAAAAAAGAAAATTAAAAAGCAGGGGACGCTTTACGGGCGGGGCTACACAGTGATTGACAGGTCTCTACCAGAGACGTATACGGCGTCTCTATGTCACTCCTCCTCAGTCCAGATGTGGTCACTTCCTGTTCACTGGTTGATGAAAACAGGATGGTGACGGCGAAATTGCCGAACTGGAGGCTTCCAAACTTCAGTCCACAAACCAACGAGAGACGTCTTTCATCCCTAAAGGTGATGTGAAGTTAATGGTCTAAACATGCAAAAGCACCAGTGTGATAAAACCTAGTTGTCCCCTTAGTTTTAGTTTTAATTAACTGTAATACGACGCCTGAGAGAGTGAATCTTTGACAGTAATTTGCTGAATGAGTGTGTTGGAGCTCAGAGTCTCTTTGTGATAAAAGAAACCACTCCGGTCAGTTTTACTGGACCTCCAGCGTCCTCAGCGGGAAACGATATTGGCAGCAGAGAGCGGATCAATGACAGAGAGGGCTGAGTGGAAC